>NC_135866.1:31085693-31103193 GCF_031162955.1 Sander vitreus
GACACACACAGACACACACACATGCGCGCACACACAGACACAGCGACACACAGACAGACGCGCACACACACACACAGATGCACGCACACACGCACGCACAGACACACACACACACACACACACACAGACACACACACGGTTAGTTACACAAACTCCAACAACAGTATGCCATAATATCAGACTTTAATCAACCTTGTAAACAGAGTAAGATCCTTTTAGTTTAACAAGAAACAGCCCCAAAATCACCATCACCAAACCCACCAGACTCCATGTAAATAATCAGGACTTTTAGCGTGTATAGAGCCAGCATATTTCCACCAGACTCCGTGTAAATAATCAGGACTTTTAGCGTGTATAGAGCCAGCATATCTCCACCAGACTCCATGTAAATAATCAGGACTTTTAGCGTGTATAGAGCCAGCATATTTCCACCAGACTCCGTGTAAATAATCAGGACTTTTAGCGTGTATAGAGTCAGCATATCTCCACCAGACTCCATGTAAATAATCAGGACTTTTAGCGTGTATAGAGCCAGCATATTTCCACCAGACTCCGTGTAAATAATCAGGACTTTTAGCGTGTATAGAGCCAGCATATTTCCACCAGACTCCGTGTAAATAATCAGGACTTTTAGCGTGTATAGAGTCAGCATATCTCCACCAGACTCCATGTAAATAATCAGGACTTTTAGCGTGTATAGAGCCAGCATATCTCCACCAGACTCCATGTAAATAATCAGGACTTTTAGCGTGTATAGAGCCAGCATATCTCCACCAGACTCCATGTAAATAATCAGGACTTTTAGCGTGTATAGAGCCAGCATATTTCCACATGTAAATGGATGAATTAAGGGTTTATTTCAACCAAACCAGAGTGGTGATTGTTGGAACAGTGGAAAGATGAACCAAGACGGCTTTTCATAGTTTTATTTAGTTTCTGTCCACTTTGAATGAAGTGTGTTTTACGATGATAAAAGTCCTGATTATTTACATGGAGTCTGGGAACAAGTGAAACATTTTATGGTTGCAAAATATTAAAACATGTCTTAAACAGTGAGGACTTTCCATGCCCTGGCGGAGGGTTTGGACGGTGTGCGTGTTTTTCCGTTCTGTGTCTCTGAGAAAGGGTTTTTAAACCTCCTCAGGGGGCGAGACCCTCTCTACAGGACAGGACTCGCCCAGCAGCCATCTTTAGTTATTGTCTCCGGTGTTTCCTGGCAGAGAGCGCCGGAAAAACTGACTGGCTGTCAACACCAACCGACTGCCACATCCACAAAACTTACACACACACACACACACACACATATATATATATATAACTATACATCTGGGAATCTGTGTGTGTGTGTGTTCTTGTTTAACTATATTTGTGGGGTCCAAAAACCGGGAGTCCAGTATACTTGTGGGGTCCCGACAGCTTTGTGGGGCCAAAATGCTGGACCCCACAAGGTTAAAGGTCTGTTAAAGGGTTAAGACCTGGTTTTAGGATTAGGGTTAGAATGAGGTTCTGGTTAGGGTGAGGGTAAGGGTTAAGGTTAGGCATTTAGTGGTGATGGTTAAGGTTAGGGTAAGGGGCTAGGGAATGCATTATGTCAATGATGGGTCCCCACAAAGATAGTGAAACGCAAATGTGTGTGTTTGTGCATGTGTGGGTGGTTGTGTGTGTGTGTATGTATGCATGTGTGTGTGTATGTGTGTCTGTGTGTGTGTGTGTGTGTGTGTGTGTGTGTGTCTCTCTTTGTGTCTGTCTGTCTCTGTGTGTGTGTGTGTGTGTGTGTGTGTGTGTGTGTGTGCATGTGTCTGTGTGTCTCTTTGTGTCTGTCTCTGTGTGTGTGGTTGTGTGTGTTTCACAAAAAGACAAAAAAATGACAATTTCAAAAGAAGAAACAAAAAAACGTCAGAAACGGCACAAAAAGGACAAAATTTGGGAAAAGCGTAAAAAAAAAAAACATTGGAAAAAAAGCATAAAAAGCTGAAAAAATGACAAACGAAGCGACCAAAATGTCAATAATGTTGAAAAAAGAGCCTGTTTGCCACAGAGCTGCTCTGATTGGTTGCTGCTCAGGTGAACACGTCCAGGTAAGTAATGGAGGAACATGACTCCTTCCTTGGATAAGTAAAGGTCTCATCTTGCAGCTCTGGACTCTTCCATGTTCTTCCGTCTGTCGTGGCGGTCAGTCCGCCCCGTTCCGGTCGCCCTGTAATCCGCCGCTGCTGGCCAGGAATGTCAGGAATGCCGGGAATGCCGGCTGTGTAATGGAAATCTGCTCCACATTTCAAACAGATTCAGGCAGCGGCAGCCTGTTTAACACTCTCGTAATGCCTGTCCAGAGCTTTTTATTTCATTCTACAAGTGCAGGGAAAGGCCACAGGGGAGCAGACCATACAGGGCCTCACAGAAACCACCAGACCAGGACTCAGGCTGGCAGGAAAAGCTCCTTTGTCTGAGCAGGTTTCATGGAGCTCAGCCTGCTGAAACTTTTCATTTTGTTGAGGTAAATAACTCTGAGAAAACTCCAAAAAACCTGACAAAAAACTCTGTCACAAAGCAATCCTTCTCCTCTCTACTTTACAGAATGTGTCTCTCTCTCTCTCTCGCTCCCTCTCTTTCTCTGTCTCTCTCTCTCTCTCTTTCTCTGTCTCTCTCTCTCTCTCTCTCTCTCTTTCTCTGTCTCTCTCCCTCTCTGTTTGTCTGTGTGTCTCTCTCCCCCTCTCTCTCTCTTTCTCTGTCTCTCTCTCCCTCCCTCTCTCATCAGTCTCTCTCTCTCTCTGTGTCTCTCTCTCTCTCCCTCTCCCTCCCTCATCAGTCTCCCTCCCTCATCAGTCTCTCTCTCTCCCTCCCTCATCAGTCTCTCTCTCTCCCTCCCTCATCAGTCTCTCTCTCTCTCTCCCTCTCCCTCCCTCATCAGTCAGTCTCTCTCTCTCTCTCCCTCTCCCTCCCTCATCAGTCTCTCTCTCTCTCTCCCTCCCTCCCTCCTTCCCTCCCTCTCTCATCAGTCTCTCTCTCTCTCTCTCTCTCTCATCAGTCTCTCTCTCTCTCTCCCTCTCCCTCCCTCATCAGTCTCTCTCTCTCTCTCCCTCCCTCATCAGTCTCTCTCTCTCTCTCCCTCCCTCCCTCTCTCATCAGTCTCTCTCTCTCTCTCATCACATGTCTGGCTAGAAGACAGCTGAGAAGTCAAGATAGCCAAAATCACCATAAACATGGGTGCTTTATTTTGAAATTTGTTTTATTTTGTAAAGGCTGCACTGTGGCCTTCCTGTAGGTGATTACCTGCCTGGCTTGACACCGGCGCTTGCGGTGCGTTTCCAGCGTCATGACTCCCTAAAAGAACCAACTCTAATCTTTTCCTACCTTCCTCCCACAGCGAAGTCCGAGATGGCGTAGTAGTAGGACTTGAGGACCTTGGGGTCGTTGAAAACCTCGTCTCCGAACGTGTTGAGCCTGTTCAGGGTCACTCTGATGTCGGTGGCCGTCACCCAGTCCTGGAAACAGACACAACATGGACGCAACGTTATAGAAACAGACACAACATGGACGCTACGTTATAGAAACTGACACAACATGGACGCTACGTTATAGAAACTGACACAACATGGACGCTACGTTATAGAAACAGACAACATGAACACGTTATAGAAACAGACACAACATGGACGCTACGTTATAGAAACAGACACAACATGGACGCAACGTTATAGAAACAGACACAACATGGACGCTACGTTATATAAACAGACACAACATGGACGCAACGTTATAGAAACTGACACAACATGGACGCTACGTTATATAAACAGACACAACATGGACGCAACGTTATGGAAACAGACACAACATGGACGCAACGTTATAGAAACAGACAACATTGACGCAACGTTATAGAAACTGACACAACATGGACGCAACGTTATGGAAACAGACACAACATGGACGCAACGTTATAGAAACAGACACAACATGGACGCAACGTTATAGAAACTGACACAACATGGACGCTACGTTATAGAAACAGACAACATGGACGCTACGTTATGGAAACAGACACAACATGGACGCAACGTTATGGAAACAGACAACATGGACGCAACGTTATAGAAACTGACACAACATGGACGCAACGTTATGGAAACAGACAACATGGACGCTACATTATAGAAACAGACACAACATGGACGCTACGTTATGGAAACAGACAACATGGACGCTACGTTATGGAAACAGACAACATGGACGCAACGTTATAGAAACAGACACAACATGGACGCAACGTTATAGAAACTGACACAACATGGACGCTACGTTATAGAAACAGACACAACATGGACGCTACGTTATAGAAACAGACACAACATGGACGCTACGTTATGGAAACAGACACAACATGGACGCTACGTTATGGAAACAGACACAACATGGACGCAACGTTATAGAAACTGACACAACATGGACGCTACGTTATAGAAACAGACAACATGAACACGTTATAGAAACAGACACAACATGGACGCTACGTTATAGAAACAGACACAACATGGACGCAACGTAATAGAAACAGACAACATGGACGCAACGTTATAGAAACAGACAACATGGACGCTACGTTATAGAAACTGACACAACATGGACGCTACGTTATAGAAACAGACAACATGAACACGTTATAGAAACAGACACAACATGGACGCAACGTTATAGAAACAGACACAACATGGACGCAACGTTATAGAAACAGACAACATGGACGCTACGTTATAGAAACTGACACAACATGGACGCTACGTTATAGAAACAGACACAACATGGACGCTACGTTATAGAAACAGACACAACATGGACGCAACGTTATGGAAACAGACACAATAGGCATATGTTTATTTTTTTAAAAGTGCTGTAGAACAACTAGCAGGAGACACGTTATAATTGAGGTCATTTTGGAGACACTACCTTAATTAATGTTGTATTTAAGGGTGCTCCGATCAGGATTTTTGGGTGTGTTCACCGATCACCGATTGCTGGAAGCCGTATCGGTCGATACCGATCACCGTGTCTATTTATCATATATTACGGAGACCACCGATCAAACTATTGAAAGCCTGTATCGGCCGATGACGATCGGTGACCCTTAGTTGTTTTCGGTGTTGTTTGTAGACGGTCCTTAATCACCTGAACTAAACAGAGCTGGATTAACAACATTTACGCCTTTCTGTCACATCTCCAGCAGTCAGATTCCCTGTGTTCCCTCAGAAGGAGTCACTGCACATGGGGAGGCACGTGGAATGACATTTAGAGCCTGTTTAGAGGCTTAAACAGGCTTAAACCTGCCCTGTTTAAGCCTGTTGGGTGCTAACGCTAGCAGGAGGCTAACACGGTGTAGGCAGCACTGATTGGTTTAGTTCTTCTCTATTGACAGCTCTCCACATTTACACACAACACAAGAGCTACGGGGGGGAATGGACCAGAAGTCTCCTTTAAGTATGTATGTAAGGAGGGAAGAAAGTTGTGTGGCGTCTCTGTATGTTTAACATATATCTGAATCAGTATTGGGAAGAAAAACTAATGGTATTGGAACATGTCTAACGGAGACTAATCTTTGCAGCGCTGCACAGATGTGTGAGATATTCTGCAGAAATAGATGTGTTGAGTGTCTGAAAGCCTGGCTCAGGTTTGGTGAACAGGGAGGAGGTTACAGTTCTGTGGGAAACACGGAGAAAACCAGTGACTATAACTGTGACATTTTAGTTTAGAAATGGAATTTTTATTTCCTTGGCGTCAACGGTACGAGAGCCAGATGGAGAGAATGACTCAAGGACACCTGTTGTTGCAGCCTTCGCGGAGGAGGGCGACACAACGTTACCCAACATGCCGCTTGTGTGAAAAGGCTCATGGGAAAGTCAAGTCAAAAGTGAAGGCCAGAGATAACTTTGCTCCGTATCAGCAGGAAGTTTATCTGCCAGGAAGGTTTTTATTCTGCAGCTGGCAGAGGACAAACACAGAGTCTGAAGAAAGGCAGCGCTGGGAGAAGTATTCAGATCCTTTACTGCAGTAAAAGTACTCATACCACACTGTAAAAATACTCTGATACAAGTAAAAGTCCTGCATTGAAAATGTTACTTCAGTAAAAGTGTGTAAGCACACACACACACACACACACACACACACACACACACACACACACACACACACACACACGGTGGTGGTGTAGGAAATGGTCTGATCATGTCAGCTGACTTGTAGTCGTTATATTGTTGGTTAGTTTACTTTATAATCAAACATCAGATGTTACATGTGTTCTGTGAGCAGTAATCTTAATGTGTAAAGTAACTAGTAACTAAAGTAACTAGTAACTAAAGCTGGAACAGATGAATGTAGTGGAGTAACTAAAGTAACTAGTAACTAAAGTAACTAGTAACTAAAGCTGGAACAGATGAATGTAGCGGAGTAACTAAAGTAACTAGTAACTAAAGCTGGAACAGATGAATGTAGAGGAGTAACTAAAGTAACTAGTAACTAAAGTAACTAGTAACTAAAGCTGGAACAGATGAATGTAGTGGAGTAACTAAAGTAACGTAACTAAAGCTGGAACAGATGAATGTAGTGGAGTAACTAAAGCAACTAGTAACTAAAGCTGGAACAGATGAATGTAGCGGAGTAACTAAAGTAACTAGTAACCAAAGTAACTAGTAACCAAAGCTGAACAGATGAATGTAGTGGAGCAACTAAAGTAACTAGTAACTAAAGCTGGAACAGATGAATGTAGCGGAGTAACTAAAGTAACTAGTAACTAAAGTAACTAGTAACTAAAGCTGGAACAGATGAATGTAACGGAGTAACTAAAGTAACTAGTAACTAAAGCTGGAACAGATGAATGTAGCGGAGTAACTAAAGTAACTAGTAACTAAAGTAACTAGTAACTAAAGCTGGAACAGATGAATGTAGTGGAGTAACTAAAGTAACTAGTAACTAAAGCTGGAAGAGATGAATGTAGCGGAGTAACTAAAGTAACTAGTAACTAAAGCTGGAACAGATGAATGTAGCGGAGTAACTAAAGTACAAGTACCTCAACATTTGGACTGAAGTACAGTACTTGAACGATGGCTGTAACCCTATTACTTCAAACCTCTAATACTGACTGTTGATTTGTGTCTCTCCTACTGTCTACTTTATTCTCTTATATTGTCCATATTTAATGCTGTCTTTATTTTAACTGCTATAGTTTTTATATTACTATGTCTTGCACTACCACCATGACACACACTCTCATAGAGCACCTTACTTTTTATTGGTTAGTTTATTTTCTGTCCATCCATCCACCCATCTACCTATCCATCCATCCATCCATCCACCTACCTACCTACCTATCCATCCATCCATCCATCCATCCACCCACCCACTTACCTACCCACCCATCCATCCATCCACCCACCCACTTACCTACCCATCCATCCATCCATCCATCCACACACCTACCTACCCATCCATCCATCCATCCACCCATCCATCCACCTACCTACCTATCCATTCATCCATCCATCCATCCACCCACCCACCTATCCATCCATCCATCCACCCACCCACCTATCCATCCATCCATCCACCCACCTATCCATTCATCCATCCATCCATCCATCCATCCAGCCACCCACCCACCCACCTACCTACCTAGCCATCCACCCATCCATCCACCCATCCATCCATTCATCCATCCACCCACCCACCTACCTACCTATCCATTCATCCATCCATCCACCCACCTACCTACCTATCCATTCATCCATCCATCCACCTACCTACCTACCTAGCCATCCATCCATCCATCCATCCATCTACTGGAGTAAATACTTGCAATGAAAGCAAGTTTTGAGGGAAGAAATCTGCTCATAAAAGTGTCTCTGTCTCAGATAAACAATTTGAATAATGTAGGGAACATCAATCCTCCCACTCAGGAAGACTTCTGCCTCCTCCTGGGACTTTTGCACGCCGATGTTAAATCCTCGTCTAACTGCTGGGAATGTGAAACAGATTTCTCCTGTCAGCTGGGACTCAGAGCGAGCGGTTTCACCCCAGGGTTTTAAAACAGGAAGCTGACCTGTCAGAATACAGTGACCTCTTTTTGTCTCTGTCAAAGTAAAATCATGTTTTCAGTTCGGTTTGTCTGTCTGTTTTGCTGAAAAACTACTGGGCTGATTTTCATGAAACTTGGTGGAAGGGTAAAGCACGGGGAGAGGAAGAACCCATTACATTGTGGAGAGGGTTTGAATCACGGGGCAGAAACAGTGTTGGTGTATCGGTAGAAACCATAGACTGTAAATATTAATGGTCAGAGCGTGTGTGACGTCACCCATTGGTTGGTGGAGATCTGCTATGAGTCGTCGAGTTTACCGTTACGGGCGCAGTCAGTGTGGTTGAGGATGTGACGATTTTAGACGAGAGGGAGGACAGAGGGAGGAGAGGGGGAGGAGAGAGGGAGGAGAGAGGGAGGAGCCATAGACTGTTGGGCGGTATGTGACTGTGACGTTAGCTGAGAGTTGGCAACGCTGCTAACACTCTACGTTACGTTACACTCTCACTGGTAATCTGGATGCTACTGCTGCTGAAAGCTAGCCGACATAATTCAAGGTAAGATGTAGCTTCGCTAGGTTTTAAATATGTCTTTGTCCCATTCAGATATAAAGCAGGTTTAAGGAGTCTCCCCCTGCTGGACTTCAGATAGAAAGCAGGTTTAAGGAGTCTCCCCCTGCTGGACTTCAGATAGAAAGCAGGTTTAAGGAGTCTCCCCCTGCTGGAGTTCAGATAGAAAGCAGGTTTAAGGAGTCTCCCCCTGCTGGACTTCAGATAGAAAGCAGGTTTAAGGAGTCTCCCCCTGCTGGACTTCAGGTAGAAAGCAGGTTTAAGGAGTCTCCCCCTGCTGGACTTCAGATAGAAAGCAGGTTTAAGGAGTCTCCCCCTGCTGGACTTCAGATAGAAAGCAGGTTTAAGGAGTCTCCCCCTGCTGGAGTTCAGATAGAAAGCAGGTTTAAGGAGTCTCCCCCTGCTGGACTTCAGGTAGAAAGCAGGATTAAGGCACTTACGCATTTGCAGCACTTCGCCGAACCGGATGCGTTGTCCATTAATATTAACAGTCTCTGGTAGAAACATATTAAGACTATAAAAGACAACACCAGCCTCTTTCGCCATAGGGTCCGATAGCGCCGGTAAAATGAGACCTTACAGGTCACATGGCCTAGTGGAAACACAGCTCCAAACATCTGGTGAGTTCATGTTTTTCACGTGAAAAGCGGAGTCATGTATCTTTTGCCCAAAATTTGGTGCACTCATGCTGTTGGACTCTGTCCGGGTTGCGTTGGCAGAAAAGCTCAACAAGGTAGGCCTAACCCAGAGTTACTTCTTCCCACCAACATCTTCCAGCTGTTCCTGGAGGCGTTCCCAGGCCAGATGGGATATTAATCCCTAATCCCTCCCTCCTCCTCCCCCAACGTCTAGCTCGGGAGTCACTTCCTAGCTTGGAAAACCTCCAGGAGGCGTCCTAATCAGATGCTGAACTCCCTCCATCATCACCCAGCCCGGATGGGGTTTTTGTCTACATAAAAGACACGGAATCGCAAGAAATCACATCTATATTTCCATTGCTCCCGTTTTGTTCTTTAAGCCAGGGGTCTTCAATGTTTTTTAGGCCAAGGACCCCTTAACTAACAGAGAACGGAGCAGGGACCCCCTACTACATACGTTGCATATGGGGCGACAACAACGTGCAGGGCGGCCTGAAGCCTTTCTACGTACCTCTTTTTGCAGTACTAAGCTATTAAAATAGCCTAATAATTGTTGGCATGTTTTAATGTTAAACATACATGTGGCACAGTGAATCCTCAGCACACGTGTCAAACTCAAACACTTTGAGACTCAAACATCCCCACAGACCCGTGAGTTTGCCTATTCAGGCTGCTCATTTCTACGATGGCTTTGGAACTTTTTGGCTCACTTGTTCAGGGCTTTACGTGGACCAAACTAAGTGAGAAGACTATATGAGACATGCAATAATGGCGTTTTTCCATTACATGGTAGCTGCTCGCCTCGCCTCGCCTCACTGTGCGTCCGTTTTCCGTTGCAGACTTTAGTACCGCCTCAGCGTGGCTGGTCATCATAGCGGCGCCGCAGGAAACTGCCGTGACCTAACGCGACACCCAGAACGTGGAAGGTGTGTTGTTGCCAGAAGACACATTTAAAACTTTCAAATGAAGCTGGAGGCAGCAGAAATAAACACAGCTGGATAAACTGTTTAAGAATTTTTTACCTCATCATCAAACCAGATAAAGACTTGCACCCCCCCTGTGATCTTTGCCGCCCCCCTGAGGGGTCTCCGGACCCCAGGTTGGGAACCACTGGCCTAAGTGACTACCTTGCATATGGGCCAGTAAGCCCATCATCAGTGGGGATTTATATTTGCTAATAAAATGTTATTAAGTCAACATTTTGCAATCATTTGGAGGGCCCCCCCCCTGCATTGACTCTTGACTCTAATATCTTTTGAGGGGGAAAAATCTACCTTTTCTAAATATTGGGAAAGGGTGGGGGGGACATATCCTCCGCCTTTGTTGTGTTTGATTGCTAACGTTAGCTCAAAACGCCATTCCAGTGATAGCCTTTGTTGTGTTTGATCGCTAACGTTAGCTCAAAACGCCATTCCAGTGATGGCCTTTGTTGGGTTTGGGGGGGTGGGGGGGACATATCCTCCCCACCCCGAAATCTACACCTGTGTCTCCACATCAATTTCCATTCTATAGACCAGCCAACGAATGGAGGAAATAACAGCCCTTGATTAAAGCAAAGCAACTTGTAACAATGCTTGTTGACTACATGTACTGACTGACCGGTGAACTGCAGTAAAGTCAAAGTACAAAGTCCCATAAAATGGTTAAAATGTGCTTCAGTAAATATGTGTTCCCAGCCTGCGGCCTGCTGCAGCTCAGCTGGACGTTTGGGATTCCCAGAGGAGTTCCTAACGTCAGGAAGAAGAAAATACATCCGTGCACAGAGCTGCAGATGATTGATGGCAAACAAATGTTGTGTACAGTTTAAACAGTGTTGACTCAGCCGAGAACGTGCACGAGCTTCCTGCAGCTGCTGGACGCTCAAACGGACCATACGAGACGATTCTGCATGACTCAAAGAGAGAGAGAGAGTCGGGCGTTGGTGGAGGAAGCAGCTGTAGGAACGTTCTCAACAATGACCATCCTTCATTACAGCCCAATGTCTACGAGTAGAAGGAGAGACCTGCCAAAAACCATCAGACCAACTTCAGACAGCAGCTACAGGACACACTGCTACGTCATAGTTTAACCCTCCTGCTCCCCCCGCGACCCGACACCGGATAAGCGGACAAAGATGGATGGATGGATGGATAATAAAAAATAATAATAAACTTCTCTCATTACAAACAATAACAGAAGATGGAAATCCTTTCGAAAACGTTATAGCTATCTATGATTGTTTGGTTGCTAACGTTAGCTCAAAACGCCATTCCAGTGACAGCCTTTGTTGTGTCTGATTGCTAACGTTAGCTCAAAACACCATTCCAGTGACAGCCTTTGTGGTGTCTGATTGCTAACGTTAGCTCAAAACGCCATTCCAGTGACAGCCTTTGTCGTGTCTGATTGCTAACGTTAGCTCAAAACGCCATTCCAGTGACAGCCTTTGTGGTGTCTGATTGCTAACGTTAGCTCAAAACGCCATTCCAGTGACAGCCTTTGTGGTGTCTGATTGCTAACGTTAGCTCAAAACGCCATTCCAGTGACAGCCTTTGTTGTGTCTGATTGCTAACGTTAGCTCAAAACGCCAGTCCAGTGACAGCCTTTGTTGTGTCTGATTGCTAACGTTAGCTCAAAACGCCGTTCCAGTGACAGCCTTTGTTGTGTCTGATTGCTAACGTTAGCTCAAAACGCCATTCCAGTGACAGCCTTTGTTGTGTCTGATTGCTAACGTTAGCTCAAAACGCCGTTCCAGTGACAGCCTTTGTTGTGTCTGATTGCTAACGTTAGCTCAAAACACCAATCCAGTGACAGCCTTTGTTGTGTCTGATTGCTAATTTGTAGCCAGCAGTGAACCAACTTCGTTGTAGGTCCATTTTTATTGTAGTGACACTACAGAAGTCTCTCGTTAGCATCTTGGAGGCTACTTGTCGCAAAGTGACGCATGCGCGACTCACATCTGAACTCGACTCACATCGGGCAGTGACAGTACATCCAGATGTTGGGTCTGGGAACTCCCCATTGGCTGGGCTCAATCTGAGGGGCGGGATAAACGGTTGTCTTTCAGATTCCCTCTGCACCAATAGGATAGCTCTCCAACCAATCAGAGCAACGCTAGCTGATGGATTACACTTTAAACTGCGAACACATCTTCCTTTTTAAGAATGACTTCAGTGCCGTTGCAGGTGTAAAAGTGAACAATAGAACAACAAGCTAGAGCTACTCAAGACACGGTGGCTTCATCTGTTGTCAATAGCTAGGCTACTGCCGCTAAAGTGAATGGCGTTACACCTGAAAGAACATCGGCTACAACAACAACATAACATATGTTGCAGCCAGATTGCAGCACAGTGTTTCCATTTTAGCTCAATGTGAGTCTTTACTGAGTTTTACTGTCATTTAGGGCCACACTGGTGTCTCTCCTCTCCGTTGATCCATTCCACAGACAGTTCTTTTGTCAATAAAGTAAAATATAAATAACATTTGCCGACAATGCCGAGTGCAGCCCGTCTAGCAGCTGAGCAGACAGAGAGCAGAGAGGGCGACTCAGCAGTTCGCTAACTGTTGCTCTCTCTGCCGATATAAGCCGCTCTGTTTTAGGCTACCAAACGTGCACGCAACCGTGCCGTTTTATCAGGATAAAGCTATAAACAGAAGGAAACTCTGCTAGCTGCTGGGCTAACTTGCAATGGTAAACACTGCAGCGCGTTAAGCTAGTTAATGAGTCTACCTCAGCTGAGAACGGAGAAATGTCTTTGCCTTTCCTACCGTAATACACAGTAGGAAAGGCAATCAATGAATCCATGTCATTAGACGCAATGTGCACACGTGTGCAGGCCAACGAGCTCAGACCCGGGGTAGGCGTCACGTGACTGCGATATTGCAGTAATGTGGTAACCATCCCAGCCCTGCTTGTTATTATCAAGGGAGTACGCGTCTGTCAACAACACGTAGCTCCTATGGCGCCATTTTGATGCTACCAAGCCATCACCTCCCGTTAGCATCCCGTTAGCATCCCGTTAGCATCCCATTGACTGCCATTCATTCTGACGTCACTTTGACAGAGAATACCTTTACATCTGAAGCGTTTAAAGACTCTATTTGTCCGTTGTTTATTTCTAAAGAAACACGACAATGTATAAAAGGCTCCATTACCTTGTAGCTCACGTTATGGCTCCGTAGCAGACGTTTTTATAACAATAGGCTAACGATTGGGTCATAACCACGAGACTTCCTGTCTCATAGTAGAGGAGTTACCGTATAGTACAGGAGAAGCTCTCAGGCAGTTTGGACTTCCATCAGCTGTTTAAGTGTAATGACTAATGTTAACTATCATTTTAGTGATCAATAATGAGCCTGTGTCTATGTTATCTCCTTACATATACCTACGCTCTCCGTCTCTGCTAGATTGGGAATGATTGAGATTTCTCTTGGCACAGCTACCAGAAGACTTCCAACTTTCAGACAGGTTGCTCACGTCACATCTACGTCTTCAAGCTCAGTTGGAGGCTGCTCAGTAACGCTCAGCCATCACCGGGAAAGAGCTTCTAATGTCCTTCACTGGTCTCCGTCCAGAGACACGGGACCTGGTGGTCCAGTTTATATACAGTCTATGGCGATTATAGACCTATTAGTCTTCTTCCAGTTTTGTCTAAAGTCCTGGAGAAGATTGTCTACCTTGAGACCATCTTCTCCATTATCTGAGTCCTCTGTTATTTGGATTCAGGCACAACCATTCCACAGAATCTGGTACTTCATTATTTACCCGGAAATATCAACCAATCACTTGACAAGGGAAATGTAGTTGGTGCAGTATTTCTAGATCTAAAAAAGGCTTTTGATACAGTTAATCACAACACCAAGTTCAATCCATCCAAACAGTCCTTGTCCTGGTTTGAATCATATTTAAAAGGCCGTCAACAGTGTGTTATAATTAATAATGATATCCACCAGTTTTAGTACTTTTACTGCAGTAGAGGATCTGAATACTTCCTCCGCCTCTGTGAAAGTATTTATATTAATACAGACAGACACATAATCTCACAGAGACGTGACACAGATTTATTTTCCAGCGTCACGAGCCCTAACGAACTGTACGCAGCGCCAGAATAAAACGGAGTGATGGCTGGTTGTTAAGGTGGATGGCCGCTTGTTAAGGCGGTATGTCTCAGCTGCTGGTTATTTCCCACTCGGAGCCCGGAGAGATGACAGACAGCAGGAATGTCAGAGAGCGACAAACAGCCGTCTGACGCCTCCTAAAAAGAGAGTCGGCTTCGGTATAAATAGCTTTGTGCCGACAAGACAAATAAGGAAGTTTACAGCTGAGCTGCGGAGCTAAATCTGTTCATCTCCATCACTTCTGCTGTGTTACTAAATCTTGACTCACAGATAGGGAGGAACATCAGTGTTATAACAAAGATGCTCTAACTAAAAGAAAGCGCCTCACACGTTAGCAACTTAATACAAAAAAAGTGCCAAAAACGTCAGAAAAATCAACATAAATGTTGCATAGCAGCAAACGTTGAAAACAGCGACAAAACCGTCGAAAAGAAGCATCAAGAACATCGGCAAAAACGCCGGAAAAAAGCAACCAAACCCACGGGACACAGAGACAGGAAGTGACTGACTTTCTAGGCCGTCTCTGGTTGGACTTTTAGTTTGAAAGACAGTTTCCAGGATGATTTGTAATCCAAACACCAGATCTCAAAGGGACGTTATGTAAGAACTGAGATAATGTGCTCAGGCCTCCGAGGGATCATTATGTCAAAAAAAAGCAACAAAAATGTGGAAACAATAACCGATACATATAGAAAAAGGGTACAAAAATGTAGAAAAAATGCAACAAAATGTAGATAAACATCAAAAATTTAGAAAAAAGCATCAGAAATATAGAAAAAAACATCAAAAAATATAGAAAAAAGCATCACAAATGTAGAAAAAAAAGCATCAGAAATATAGAAAAAAAAGCATCAGAAATATAGAAAAAAGCATCAAAAATGTGGGGAAAATAACATATATATAGAAAAAAGGGACAAAAATGTGGAAAATCCAACAGATATATATAGAAAAAAGGGACAAAAATGTGGAAAAATGCAACAAAAATGTAGAAAAAAGCATCAAAAATGTAGAAAAAAGCATCAAAAATGTAGAAAAAAAGCATCAGAAATATAGAAAAAAGCATCAAAAAAGTGGGGAAATAACAGATATATATAGAAAAAGGGACAAAAATGTGGAAAAATGCAACAAAATGTAGAAAAAAGCATCAAAAATGTAGAAAAAAGCATCAAAAATGTAGAAAAAAGCATCAGAAAAATAGAAAAAAACATCAGAAATATAGAAAAAAGCATCAAAAAAGTGGGGAAATAACAGATATATATAGAAAAAGGGACAAAAATGTAGAAAAGCAACAAAATGTAGAAAAAAGCATCAAAAATGTAGAAAAAAGCATCAGAAATATAGAAAAAAACATCAGAAAAATAGAAAAAAGCATCAAAAAAGTGGGGAAATAACAGATATATATAGAAAAAGGGACAAAAATGTAGAAAAAGCGACAAACATGTAGAAAAAGCATCAGCGGCTCCTTTCTTTGTGTTGTAACAAAGATGCTGTAAACTAAAAGCAGCTTCACACAAAACTAAGAGCCAGAAAATCAACAAAAATGTTACGTAGCGGCGAAAAATGAAAAGAATGCCTCTAAACCGGGGGCGCACACTCGTTTACACTAAGGGACACTCTGGACTTGGAGTTCGACACATGTGGTCCAAACTGTGGGAAACACCGGGGGGGGGGGGGGACTAAATGTTCTGCAGACCGGGAACGGAGGAACAAATGTTACGCAACAAACTGAACGGAAAGACGAATGAAAACAGATTCTTAAGTTATTCTGCAACAACCGCAGAGAGTGAAGAAAGAGAGAGGGGGAGGAAAGAGGAGAGAGGGGGAGGAAAGAGAGAGGGGGAGGAAAGAGAGAGGGGGAGGAAAGAGGAGAGAGAGTGAAGAAAGAGAGAGGGGGAGGAAAGAGGAGAGAGGGTGAGGAAAGAGAGAGGGGGGAGGAAAGAGGAGAGAGAGTGAAGAAAGAGAGAGGGGGGAGGAAAGAGGAGAGAGGGGGGAGGAAAGAGGAGAGAGGGGGAGGAAAGAGGAGAGAGAGTGACGAAAGAGAGAGGGGGAGGAAAGAGGAGAGAGGGGGAGGAGAGAGGGGGAGGAAAGAGGAGAGAGAGTGACGAAAGAGAGAGGGGGAGGAAAGAGGAGAGAGTGAAGAAAGAGAGAGGGGGAGGAAAGAGGAGAGAGAGTGAAGAAAGAGAGAGGGGGGAGGAAAGAGGAGAGAGAGTGAAGAAAGAGAGAGGGGGAGGAAAGAGGAGAGAGAGTGAAGAAAGAGAGAGGGGGAGGAAAGAGGAGAGAGAGTGAAGAAAGAGAGAGGGAGGAAAGAGGAGAGAGAGGGAGGAAAGAGGAGAGAGAGTGAAGAGAGAGAGAGGGGGAGGAAAGAGGAGAGAGAGTGAAGAAAGAGAGAGGGGGGAGGAGAGAGGAGAGAGAGTGAAAGAGAGAGAGAGGAGAGGGAGGAGAGAGGAGAGAGAGTGAAGAAAGAGAGAGGGGGAGGAAAGAGGAGAGAGAGTGAAGAAAGAGAGAGAGGGGAGAGGAAAGAGGAGAGAGAGTGAAGAAAGAGAGAGGGAGGGAGGAGAGAGAGAGAGAGGGAGGAGAAAGAGAGAGGGGAGAGGAAAGAGAGAGAGAGTGAAGAAAGAGAGAGGGGGAGGAAAGAGGAGAGAGAGTGAAGAAAGAGAGAGGGGGGAGGAAAGAGGAGAGAGAGTGACGAAAGAGAGAGGGGGAGGAAAGAGGAGAGAGAGTGACGAAAGAGAGAGGGGGAGGAAAGAGGAGAGAGGGGGAGGAAAGAGGAGAGAGAGTGAAGAAAGAGAGAGGGGGAGGAAAGAGGAGAGAGGGGAAAGAGAGGAGAGAGGGGGAGGAAAGAGGAGAGAGAGGAGAGAGAGAGGGGAGAGGAAAGAGAGGAGAGAGGGGGAGGAGAGAGAGGGAGGAGAGAGGAGAGAGGGGGAGGAGAGAGGAGAGAGAGTGAAGAAAGAGAGAGGGGGAGGAGAGAGGAGAGAGAGTGAAGAAAGAGAGAGGGGGGAGGAAAGAGGAGAGAGGAGAGAGAGGGGAGGAGAGAGGAGAGAGAGTGAAGAAAGAGGAGAGAGAGGACGAAGGAGAGGGAGGGAGAGAGGAGAGAGAGGAGAGAGAGGGAGGAAAGAGGGAGAGGGAGGGAGGAAAGAAGG
>NC_135866.1:31128193-31130693 GCF_031162955.1 Sander vitreus
CTAGCCAAGGTGATGTGGACTTGGACTGTAGCCCAAAATTATCTCCCGGTGTGTCAGGGCCCTTACACACTCAGAGTCTCCGACAGTGTTGAGAAAACATCCAAGATAAGGCATTGAAGGCATCACAAAAGCGCCAAAAAAAGCGTAAAACATCATCAGAAACTCGTCAATTACAGGTACAAGTTCTAACAAAAAAAGTCGGGAAGCATTAAAAAAAAAAAGTGTCCGAAACATTAAAGAGCCCATATTATGAAAAAATCCCTTTTTCTGGGATTTGGGGAGTTATTTTTGTGTCTCTGGTGCTTCCACATTCATACACACTTAGAAAACAACCCTCCATGCTGTTCTGAGTGAGATACGGTTTCTGAATGTGTCCTGTCTTCAGTCTCTGGGTCAGCTGGTCAACATCTGCACGGCTTTCTACGTCACTAGCTGAGACGAGGGGCCTAGGAGGCTAACCGTTAGCATGCTAGCTCGTTCTCAATGGCAAAACACTGCTACAACACACACTAGTTCACCATAATCTCCAAAAGAACTACTTCCATGTCCCTGTTCTGCAGGTATTCAACACAAAGGTGGAAGTGTTCCCTCGTTTAGAAGAAGTCTCCCAGCTAATCCTGCCTTGTACTACTGAAGTTGGAGAAACAGCTAGCTAGCTCATGTAGTCCTTACCTAGCTACTGAGCGTGTAGTCCTTACCTAGCTACTGAGCGTGTAGTCCTTACCTAGCTACTGAGCGTGTAGTCCTTACCTAGCTACTGAGCGTGTGGTCCTTACCTAGCTACTGAGCGTGTAGTCCTTACCTAGCTACTGAGCGTGTAGTCCTTACCTAGCTACTGAGCGTGTGGTCCTTACCTAGCTACTGAGCGTGTAGTCCTTACCTAGCTACTGAGCGTGTAGTCCTTACCTAGCTACTGAGCGTGTAGTCCTTACCTAGCTACTGAGCATGTAGTCCTTACCTAGCTACTGAGCGTGTAGTCCTTACCTAGCTACTGAGCATGTAGTCCTTACCTAGCTACTGAGCACGTAGTCCTTACCTAGCTACTGAGCATGTAGTCCTTACCTAGCTACTGAGCATGTGCGACTGCCAACAAAGATGTTCCAGCAGTGAGAGGTCTCACTCTGTAGCTAAAACAGAGACCTGAACACAGGGTGAAAAGAGGAGCTGCAGCAATGAGCAGGACAACAAAGATATGAAACCATGTAAACCTGTTCTGGTACAACCTCAAAATACAGTTATGAACCTGAAAATGAGCAGAATATGAACACTTTCAAAGTGTCCCTTTGAGCTTGATCCAGCTGAGGTTCCCACAGAGTTTCCTCTTCCCGTGGGACAGGAAACGCTTACACATGTCCGTCTACAGTCGAGTCAAAGGTCAAAGGTCTCTGCAGCCAGGAAGCTTGGTCCCAACTGGTTATGACGCAGTGCGTGAACCAGAGTCCAAGCAGGAAAAACACATTTAAAAGAGAAGGTTTCCAGTCAGCTTTGCAACTACTGATTATTTTCAGGGTGGATTAATCTGTGGATTATTTTCTGTATTGATGGATGAGTTGTCTGGTCTCTAAAATGTCAGAAAATGGTGAAAAATGTGCATCAGTGTTTCCTATTTTCTACATTTTCTTCTCTTCTCTGTGACAGTAAAGTGAATCTCTTTGTTGCAGACAAACGGTAACTCTGTCCTCCAGTCAGAGACAATAAACTCATCACTACATCCGCTGGAAAGGCTCCAGCGTGCGGAGACGAAGCTGTAATTAACGTCACTTACAAGTTTCTGCTGTGACTTCACCGTCTCCCAGATGTGGAGTCTAATAACAGCGTGTCGCCTGATGCGCTGCGTTCAGGAGCTCGAGTTAAGAAACTCAACAAAGAGGAAACAGGACAAGCTCCAACACGAGCCGACACACAGTTTCCACCCAGCCGAGACCAGGGTTTCCCCTCGGGGGTTGTGGAAGACTTGGTTTCAACGTATTTGGGCGGGAAGGTTTAGGAATCCTTCCTTAAGAAAATGTGACGTTTTTCAATAACAAAGGAATGTAATTTCACATTATTTTGGGCCATTATTATCATCACATCTGTGTCTAAAATGGTGGAAAAGAAGAACAATGTCACAGAGAGAGAGAGAGAGAGAGAGAGAGAGAGAGAGAGAGAGAGAGAGAGGGAGGGCTGGAAGGGTTGAAGATCCAACAACTCTCTGAGCCCTATCCTGCACCCAAGTGCTAGTTTAAGACCGACCCAGTTGTCAGTTTCCCGTCCAGCGCCCACGTCGTTTAAATAGCAAATGGACCTGAACCCATCTGTGGCACATGGGTGGTCTTACAGGGAGGTGTGTTCAGGTGCATTCTGGGCGTGCTGGTCTTACAGGGAGGTGTGTTCAGGTGCATTCTGGGCGTGCTGGTCTTACAGGGAGGTGTGTTCAGGTGCATTCTGGGCGTGCTGGTCTTACAGGGAGGTGTGTTCAGGTGCATTCTGGGCGCGCTGGTCTTACAGGGAGGTGTGTTCA
>NC_135866.1:31133193-31138193 GCF_031162955.1 Sander vitreus
GAAACGTGGCCGGTGAGCTCAGTTGGTAGAGCAGGCGCACACGTACAGAGGCTTATTCCTCGATGCAGAAGGTCTAGGGTTCGAGTCCCGACCTGTGATGATTTCCTGCGTGTCTCCCCTCTCTCACCTAGCTGTCCTGTCAAAATTAAAAAGGCAGAAAAGCCCCAAAAATAATCTAATGTATAGGGAACCCAGCAACAGCGATGATGAGCTCCTCCTCCTTTTTCTCTGAACTAATGTTCTGGTAGGAACGAAAGTTTACATCGTACGTTTCTCTGGGATCAGCCAGCGCGAAGGACGTCTATATTCCGACTGGTTGCTGGTCGTTTGCCGCCGAACGGCGTCATAGCTCATTACCATAAAGTAGACCAAACTATAACTTTCTGCTTGACGCTCTGGTCGCTCAACACGCCCAAAACGCGACGCCGAAGGATTTGCAGCTTCTTGCAGCTGAGAGAAGCCGGCGTCCATTGAAAATGAATGACTTCCTGTAACTTAGAAGCTCAAGTCGGATTGTGATTGGTTTAAAGAAATGCCAATAAACCAGAGCACGTTAGTCTCCCATCCAGGAATGCCGTGTGGACTAGCCAGACCCTCCTCCGCAGCGCTGTGGAGGAAGGTCTGGCAATGCCAGACTAGTAGAACATGAACATAACGTTAGCTTCAGTGTCAGGATCCCACAGTCTTCCCATTCTCTCTGCTTATTCCTCACATCTATCTCCTGGCTTCTCACATACTGCTATCGGTATCGGAAACACCTCCATTATAAGCCACTGAAACAGTAGTGACACCAGCGTGAACTGTGTTTGAATATTAACACAAATGATTGAAATTCCAATGGTATTATAGAGGAAGACTGACAGATCTGGAGTGCATTGTGGGAAAACCCTGCTGAGTTTTTCTCAGCCATAAAACAAGTGCACTTCTTTCTCTTCTCCGTCTGAGTGTCCCAGCTGTTGCAAATTATACCAATCTGAGTGTGTGTGTGTGTGTGTGTGTGTGTGTGTGTGTGTGTGTGTGTGTGTGTGTGTGTGTGTGGGGGGAAGTCATCTGGGGCGACCCTTTGTTTGGAGTCTGAGGAATGAGCTCAGCGTGGGAAACTGGGATGTGGGGAGATTATGAGATCTGCACAGCTGGAAACCTCTGGACGGCTGATCACAGCTGATGAAAGAGACGCGGAGACTCTTTAACCCTCAAAAGACCCTCAAATGTTCCTTAAAACACCCTCCAGCTTCATTTCAGACGGACGTCTATGTTCAGAGTTTTACATTTTATCTTTCCATCTTCCTATTTTGTACCTGAAGAGACACAGAGACCGTGAAAACAACCTCAAATTCACCCTGTTTTCTCTGCATGCATTTCTATTTCTTTTCATGTTTTTATGAAACTTTTGCACACTAACGGCACAGAAACATCTCAAACACACAGTCTGAGGTTCCCTCATGGACTTCAGCTGCAGATGAGTGAAGTGAGGCCCCCTTCTCCGTCCATCTGCGGGTCTTTTCATGTCGAGTCGGGACACGCCACGCCATCTTCCTGCCGCATCAAAGAGTCCAAACACACAGAAAAACGAGCAGAGTGTAGCTCCACAAACACGCCGTGTTTCCTGAGATTAAAGAGCCTCGCAGGCATCGCAGCCTTGAATCTCAACGTTGCCATCATAAAACACAGGATCAGGGGATTCAAACGTCCACAGAGACAGACACAAACTCACTCAACGTTATCAGGGTTAGGGGGAAGGGTGTCCTGAGATTAAAGAGCTTCGCAGGCATCGCAGCCTCAAATCTCAATGTTATCATCATAAAAAACAGGATCGGGGGTTTCAAACCTCCGCAGGTCTGACATGTAGTCAGTGTCTCTCAGCGCTGGCTACCGACGCAAAAATCCCCCTTTTGCGTCTACATGGAACGCACCGGGCAGAGCAGCAGCTCGACTGCGACGCTGTAAGATACGTAGTATGTAGAGAGACAGCAGTAGAGAGTAGTATGTAGAGAGACAGCAGTAGAGAGTAGTATGTAGAGAGACAGCAGTAGAGAGTAGTATGTAGAGAGACAGCGGTAGAGAGTAGTATGTAGAGAGACAACGGTAGAGAGTAGTATGTAGAGAGGTAGAGAGTAGTATGTAGAGAGAAAGCAGTAGAGAGTAGTATGTAGAGAGACAGCGGTAGAGAGTAGTATGTAGAGAGACAACGGTAGAGAGTAGTATGTAGAGAGACAGCAGTAGAGAGTAGTATGTAGAGAGGTAGAGAGTAGTATGTAGAGAGACAACGGTAGAGAGTAGTATGTAGAGAGACAGCAGTAGAGAGTAGTATGTAGAGAGACAGCAGTAGAGAGTAGTATGTAGAGAGACAACTGTAGAGAGTAGTATGCAGAGAGACAACGGTAGAGAGTAGTATGTAGAGAGACGGCAGTAGAGAGTAGTATGTAGAGAGACAGCAGTAGAGAGTAGTATGTAGAGAGACAGCAGTAGAGAGTAGTATGTAGAGAGACAGCAGTAGAGAGTAGTATGTAGAGAGACAGCAGTAGAGAGTAGTATGAAAGACCGAAAATCCAGGTAAGGAGGCATGTTGGGGGGATGGATGGTTCAAACAACACAGGACTTTCCCCCAGGAGACCATGGTTCAGGTCCCATTTTTGTCCCGCGTGTCTCTGAAAACGTACATTTCCTAAACCTAACTGTCCTGTTCTTGTCCCGCATGTCAGTTAAACATATGTCCCGACCCAGAGAGTCATAAAGTGACGCCAAGAGTCCCGACCAAGCACGGCTAAATATGACGCTAAAGGAGACTTTTTGAGTCAATAACAAACGCCAAAGAGACCTGACCAAGCGTTGCTTTGTGAATACCCTGCACGGCTTTCTGATTCTCTGAATATCATCTCGGTTGAAACTCATTCTGCCAGAAAAACACAAAATGTTTACAGTCTTTTTTAAACAGGAAACAATTTCAACAGGAAGACTAACTCTAGAAACTCAACGAGCCCTTAAACTTTCAACAAACGGTCGCAGGATCACTTCCTGTACAGCCGACAAATATTTACTGAAAGATGTAATCACACAATCACAACATTTAAACTCTGCTGGACTTTGGTTTAAATACTCCGTTACCCAGAAATCTGTGGTGCTTTAAAGGGCAACTTTCAACCCTATGTTCCTGTGTTTCTGTGTCTAAGTGACTGATGGGAACAACCATCTTTGACATCGGTCCAGTATTAAGAGAGATGGAGAAACAAGCTACACTGTAAGCTAATAGGACAATTGTCCAGCTTGTATTTACCTTCATAAAAGTTCTGTTTTTGCAGCTGACAGACTCAGATTAATATCCTAAGCGTCTGACAACATTATGAAAGGATTTCTAAGGATGTCGACCTTTCTGTTAAAGAGTAAGATCCTTTTTTTAAAACATAAAAACATCCGCGAAATTGTGTTCGCTAAACCCACCAGACTCCATGTAAATAAACAGTTATTTTAGCATCGTAAAACACACTTCATTCACAGTCCACAGAAACTAAATAAAACTACGAAAAGCTGTTTTAGGGACGTCTTTCCACTTTTACAACCATCACAACTCTAGTTTAAGATGAAATAAACACATAGTTTACAGATTTACATGTGGAAACATGTTGGCTCTATACACGCTAAAAGTACTGCTTTTTTACATGGAGTCTGGTGGGTTTAGTGTTAGCGACTTCAGAGCTGTTTCTGGTTTAACAGAAAGGTCTTAAAGAGGTTTTAAAGGTCTATCTCTGTAGGGATCCTTTCATAATGTTGTCAGACACTTAGAGTAATAATCTGAGTCTGTCAGCAGTTGTTTCTCTTTAATACTGGACCAGTTTCAGAGATTATTGTTCTCATAAGTCACTTAGACACAGAAACATAGGAAACAGGGTCCAGGTTACCCTGAAAACGTTTGTTTCTCAAAATAACTTTTCTCTCCTAATATTTAGGCTTTTTTTCTTGTAATATTCAAAAAAATTTATCTTTAGCCGTTTTTATTTAGTAAAATATTACAACTTATTCCTCAAAACATTACAACGTTCAAGCCAACGAAGCGACCGTGCAAAAAGCTGGAAAAAAAAGAGTGAGAAAAGCAACAAACAAAGTGAAAACGGAGCGCCAACGTGCCGTGTAGCTGCAGGATGAGTCGTATAGCCCTGAGAGGATTACCTCAGGCAGAACAAAGCTCGTGTGCCGAGCTGTAATTAGGAAGGAAACAAAGACAACGCAGCCCGGAGGAGCGTGTAATTAAAACACATTTCCATGTGAAAACGAGGAATCAGAGTCCAGCACCTGAGGCTGCAGAGACAGCAGCGTGACTGAACCTCTCAGGAATGTGGGCTGCCCCCAGGCTGCAGAAATAGAGACAGGTATTTTTAAAAAAGGGCCGAGTCGGGGGCTGACAGAGCTGCAGATAGAGAGAGAGCTTCAACACGAGAACACGAACACGTGCACAGATGATTGCATCAACTGAACTAATACAATATTACACCAAATATTAATAACTCATGTTAGAAAGCTCTGAAAGTTTGAGGGTGAAAGTAAAAGCTGGATGAAGTGTGAATCCATATTTTCTTACATGGAAATAAGAAACAAGGAATTTAGAATCAGAAAAGGAGTCATTACCACACACACACACACACACACACCCCCACACAGACACACACACACACACACAGATAAAGAGACACACACACACAGAGACACACACACCCCGACAGAGACACACACACACACACACAGATAAAGACACACACACACAGAGACACACACACACAGACAGAGACACACACACACACACACAGAGACAGACACACACACAGATACAGAGACACACACACACAGAGAGATACAGAGACACACACACACAGATAAAGAGACACACAGAGACACACACACAGAGACACACACACAGAGACACACACACACACAGAGACACACACACAGACACACACCCACACAGAGACAGAGACACACACCCACACAGAGACACACAGACTCGATTC
>NC_135866.1:31145693-31150693 GCF_031162955.1 Sander vitreus
TTTTAAGAAGTCAGCTCTGGTCTTGGGCTCTGGTTGTGGTAGTGAAACGTCCACTTCAGTCCCTGTCAGTGAGACGTTTGTCCTCTTCTCTCTCAGGACGTCCTGTAGTTTATCTCTGACTTCTGACACGGCCGCTGTCACGTCCTCAAAGCAGCTCAGAGGACGGATATGGATGCTGGATGTAGATTGGCTGAGTGGTGACAGTGAGGGGTAGTTGTGTAGAAACTGGTTGTGATCCTCTGTGTGTGAGAGCTTCTTCAGCTCAGCGTCTTTCCTCTTCAGCTCAGTGATCTCCTGCTCCAGCTTCTCCTGGAGCTCTTTGACTCGACTCACTTCACTTTTCTGCTGGGATCTGACCTGCTGCTTCACATCAGAGCTTCTTTTCTCCAGGAGACGGATCAGCTCAGTGAAGATCTTCTCGCTGTCCTCCACTGCTTTATCAGCAGAGAGATTGATGGCCTCCGCCTGCTGTTGAAGCAGCTTCACATCTTTCTCTCTGTCCTGGATTCTCTGCTGGATGTTTTGTCGACTCCCCTCGAGCTCTCTCTGCCTCTCAGCTCTCTCTGCTGCAGCTGAGACTGTGTCGTGGCCTTTATGTTCCTCCATTAAGCAGAGATAACAGATAAGCTGCTGATCAGTACGGCAGAAAATCTTCATCACCTCATCATGACGAGAGCAGACGTTCTCCTGGAGCTTCTTGGACGGCTCCACCAGCTTGTGTTTCTTTAGTTGAGGAACATCATAATGAGGCTGGAGGTGTTTGCTCACAGTAAGACATCAGACACATCAGACAGGACTTGATGTGCTTTCAGTTTTCTCCCAGTGCAGACATCACAGGCCACATCTTCAGCTCCAGCATAGCAGTGATCAGCAGGAGTAGCTTGGAGTCCAGTCTTCTTCAGCTCCTCCACTAAAGCTGCTAATATGGTGTTTTTCAGCAGGACAGGCCTCGGTCTGAACATCTTCCTGCACTGAGGACAGCTGTAGCTGTACTTACAATCCTCTCCATCCCAGTGGCTTTTAATACAGTTCATGCAGTAGTTGTGTCCACAGGAAGTAGTCACCGGATCCTTCAGTAGATCCAGACAGATGGAACAAGAGAAGGTCTCCTGGTTCAGCTGAACTCCTTTCTGCGCCATTTCTGTTCTCAGTGACAACGCTCGTCTGAGTCTCTCTTCCTGATATGTGAAACTAGACTGAGCTGTGTTCTAAGCATGTGTTTCTGCAAGTCATTGTGCAGTGAACGGGGCCTGTCAGCTCTCAGATTTCACTGCGTTGGTTACACCCACTGAAGGGAAGGAACAAGGAAATACAATACTATACTATGACTTTTTTTCAATACTATACTATGACTTTTTTTCAAGACTATACTATGACTTTTTTTGACATACTATACTATGACTTCGACATACTATACTATGACTTCGACATACTACACTATGACTTCAACATACTACACTGACTTCGACATCCTACACTATGACTTCGACATACTACACTATGACTTCGACATCCTACACTATGACGTCGACATACTACACTATGACTTCGACATACTACACTATGACTTCGACATCATACACTATGACTTTGACATACTACACTATGACTTCGACATCCTACACTATGACTTCGACATACTACACTATGACTTCGACATCCTACACTATGACTTCGACATACTACACTGACTTCGACATACTACACTATGACTTCGACATACTACACTATGACTTCGACATACTACACTATGACTTCGACATACTACACTATGACTTCGACATCCTACACTATGACTTCGACATACTACACTATGACTTCGACATCCTACACTATGACTTCGACATACTACACTATGACTTCGACATCCTATACTATGATTTCGACATACTACACTGACTTCGACATCCTACACTGACTTTGACATCCTACACTATGACTTCGACATACTACACTATGACTTCGACATACTACACTATGACTTCGACATACTACACTATGACTTCGACATACTACACTATGACTTCGACATACTACACTATGACTTCGACATACTACACTATGACTTTCGACATACTACACTATGACTTCGACATACTACACTATGACTTCGACATCCTACACTATGACTTTGACATCCTACACTATGACTTCGACATCCTACACTATGACGTCGACATACTACACTATGACTTTGACATACTACACTATGACTTCGACATACTACACTATGACTTCGACATCCTACACTATGACTTCGACATACTACACTGACTTCAACATACTACACTATGACTTCGACATCCTACACTATGACTTCGACATCCTACACTATGACTTCGACATACTACACTATGACTCGACATACACTGACTGACATCCTACAATATGACTTCGACATACTAGACTATGACTTCGACATACTACACTATGACTTCGACATCCTACACTATGACTTCGACATACTACACTATGACTTCGACATACTACACTATGACTTTTTTCGACATACCATACTATGACTGTTTTTGACATGACTTTTTTTAATGATTTTTCGACATGCCATACTCTTACGTCCCATTTAATAGACACAACAACACGACAAGCAGTGTGTAGAGAGACTTAACTCTTCTTTTTCTTTTTTTGTATGGCGGTTGGCAACCAGCTTTTTCGGAGCAGTACCGCCACCCTCTGTCACCAAGTTGTGAAATCAATCTTTGTCTGGCTTGATGGTATTTAGGACAATACATAATTACATGCTCTATGGTCTCTTGACTATTGCAATATTCACACATTCCATCAACATGCTTTTTCATTATAAATAATGTTCTATTTAATCCTGTATGTCCTAGCCTCATTCTGGACACCACATCTTCTTCTTGCTTACTTCTGTAGGCTATGTATTCCCCACTTTTCCTTGAATACTATACAGGTGTCTCCCAGACTGTTCATTATCCCACAAAAATTCCACCTCTATATCAGGCAGCTCTGCTGCTTTCTTCACACACTTAACTGCCAATTCATTACCTCTTACACCTATATGAGCTGGTACCCATATACATGTAGTACTAATACCAGAATTAAGCAGATTGTTAGCTAGTTGCATTATGTCATACACTATGTCCTGTCTAGACTCAGAGTGAAGAAACATAAGGCACAGCTTGCTCAGGTCTATTGCTCTCTACCCACATCAAGGCCATCCATATTGCTAACATTTCTGCTGTGTATACAGCTAAATCATCATTAATTCTTTTAGCAGATTCAATGTTTAATTGAGGGATAACATAAGCAATTCCCATTTTCGTATCCGTCTTCTTAGATGCATCAGTATATATAATGACTCCTTTATATTTCCTTGAAATGTAACTATGAACCCTGTAATGATCCACTTCATTAACTTCCTTTTCCTCCAATAAGCCTAAGTCAACTGGAACCTCTGACAAAAGCCAAGGAGGAACAACTGGATAAACCACTGAAGGGCTTATTGTCAGTGCACTGATTCCCATCATTATTACCTTCTGCCTTATTGTCCAACCAAAATAGGTCATTCTCTCTTTCTTGACATTGCCATAGAACTGACTGACTCAATGTTTGTCATCATGACCCCTCAAATTCACCCAGTACACAAGAGACAAGTGGTATCTTCTAAGATGGAGAGGCATCTCCCCAATCTCTACCTGAACTGCTGCCACTGGAGTGGTCTTAATTGTCCCACAGCATAGCCTCAAACCTTGATTTTGAATTACATCTAACTTCTTTAACGATGTTTTAGCAGCTGACCCATACACTATACACCCATAATCAAATACTGATCTCATCAGCCCTGTATAAATGGATTTCAAAGCAAGTCTACTTGCACCCATAGACAGAATATAAACTGGACCAATAGATCCCGTGTCTCTGGACGGAGACCAGTGAAGGACATTAGAAGCTCTTTCCCGGTGATGGCTGAGCGTTACTGAGCAGCCTCCAACTGAGCTTGAAGACGTAGATGTGACGTGAGCAACCTGTCTGAAAGTTGGAAGTCTTCTGGTAGCTGTGCCAAGAGAAATCTCAATCATTCCCAATCTAGCAGAGACGGAGAGCGTAGGTATATGTAAGGAGATAACATAGACACAGGCTCATTATTGATCACTAAAATGATAGTTAACATTAGTCATTACACTTAAACAGCTGATGGAAGTCCAAACTGCCTGAGAGCTTCTCCTGTACTATACGGTAACTCCTCTACTATGAGACAGGAAGTCTCGTGGTTATGACCCAATCGTTAGCCTATTGTTATAAAAACGTCTGCTACGGAGCCATAACGTGAGCTACAAGGTAATGGAGCCTTTTATACATTGTCGTGTTTCTTTAGAAATAAACAACGGACAAATAGAGTCTTTAAATGCTTCAGATGTAAAGGTATTCTCTGTCAAAGTGACGTCAGAATGAATGGCAGTCAATGGGATGCTAACGGGATGCTAACAGGATGCTAACGGGAGGTGATGGCTTGTTAGCATCAAAATGGCGCCATAGGAGGTTTGCGGTCCGAGGAGAAGCTGACCCCCCTTGCTTGCTCCCCATTCTACTCCACGCAAACATCTCATCACATTCAACACTTTCTTTGCATTTATCTATACTTTTTTGAATATGCATTGTCTAAGTCAGTTTTTTGACAAACCAAATACCCAAATATTTGAAGAATTCCACTCATTTTAATTCTGTCCCAGATAATTAGATTTTTACATTCATACCTGAACCGATACGTTTTAAGAAAGTAAAAAAAGAAAAGAATAAAACGGTACTAAACAACAGTTGGTGACATTAAAGAACGGCTTGTTTATTGCTAAGGCCATATGGTCAACATTAAATGATTAATAATAATGTAGAACAATAACAATAACTTATTTCACTAGTAAACTGCTGTTGAACGACAAAAACAACCACCAGATAGGAAAAGGACGTTTACAATAACTTCAAATGCACCACGAGGCTGTAGTTTCCCAGTTTCATTGAAC
>NC_135866.1:31160693-31203193 GCF_031162955.1 Sander vitreus
GTTATTCCCCGTGTCACGGAAAGCGTAAGCCCACCCATGACCTTTTCCTAAACTCAACCATCCCGTTCCCCGTGTCACGGAAACGTAAGCCCACCCATGACCTTTTCCTAAACTCAACCATCCCGTTATTCCCCCGTGTCACGGAAACGTAAGCCCACCCATGACCTTTTTCCTAAACTCAACCATCCCGTTATTCCCCCGTGTCACGGAAACGTAAGCCCACCCATGACCTTTTCCTAAAACTCAACCATCCCGTTCCCCCGTGTCACGGAAACGTAAGCCCACCCATGACCTTTTCCTAAACTCAACCATCCCGTTCCCCCGTGTCACGGAAACGTAAGCCCACCCATGACCTTTTCCTAAACTCAACCATCCCGTTCCCCCGTGTCACGGAAACGTAAGCCCACCCATGACCTTTTCCTAAACTCAACCATCCCGTTCCCCCGTGTCACGGAAACGTAAGCCCACCCATGACCTTTTCCTAAACTCAACCATCCCGTTCCCCCGTGTCACGGAAAGCGTAAGCCCACCCATGACCTTTTCCTAAACTCAACCATCCCGTTATTCCCCCGTGTCACGGAAAGCGTAAGCCCACCCATGACCTTTTCCTAAACTCAACCATCCCGTTATTCCCCCGTGTCACGGAAACTTAAGCCCACCCATGACCTTTTCCTAAACTCAACCATCCCGTTCCCCCGTGTCACAGAACCTTTAACCGTCCCGTTATTCCCCCGTGTCACGGAAACGTAAGCCCACCCATGACCTTTTCCTAAACTCAACCATCCCGTTCCCCCGTGTCACGGAAACGTAAGCCCACCCATGACCTTTTCCTAAACTCAACCATCCCGTTCCCCCGTGTCACGGAAACGTAAGCCCACCCATGACCTTTTCCTAAACTCAACCATCCCGTTCCCCCGTGTCACGGAAACGTAAGCCCACCCATGACCTTTTCCTAAACTCAACCATCCCGTTCCCCCGTGTCACGGAAACGTAAGCCCACCCATGACCTTTTCCTAAACTCAACCATCCCGTTTCCCCCGTGTCACGGAAACGTAAGCCCACCCATGACCTTTTCCTAAACTCAACCATCCCGTTATCCCCGTGTCACGGAAACGTAAGCCCACCCATGACCTTTTCCTAAACTCAACCATCCCGTTCCCCCGTGTCACGGAAACGTAAGCCCACCCATGACCTTTTCCTAAAACTCAACCATCCCGTTCCCCCGTGTCACGGAACCGTTAACCGTCCCGTTATTCCCCCGTGTCACGGAAACGCAAACCCACCCATGACCTTTTCCTAAAACTCAACCATCCCGTTATTCCCCCGTGTCACGGAAACGTAAGCCCACCCATGACCTTTTCCTAAACCCAACCATCCCGTTATTCCCCGTGTCACGAAACGTAAGCCCACCCATGACCTTTTCCTAAACCCAACCATCCCGTTATTCCCCCGTGTCACGGAAACTGCTTAACCGATCCCGTTATTCCCCCGTGTCACGGAAACATAAGCCCACCCATGACCTTTTCCTAAACTCAACCATCCCGTTATTCCCCCGTGTCACGGAAACGTAAGCCCACCCATGACCTTTTCCTAAACTCAACCATCCCGTTCCCCCGTGTCACGGAAACGTAAGCCCACCCATGACCTTTTCCTAAACCCAACCATCCCGTTATTCCCCCGTGTCACGGAAACGCAAACCCACCCATGACCTTTTCCTAAACTCAACCATCCCGTTCCCCCGTGTCACGGAACCGTTAACCGTCCCGTTATTCCCCCGTGTCACGGAAACGTAAGCCCACCCATGACCTTTTCCTAAACTCAACCATCCCGTTATTCCCCCGTGTCACGGAAACGCAAACCCACCCACGACCTTTTCCTTAACATAACTGTGTCAAAAGGGATGCCAGTTGTCCCGACCAAGCGCGTTTAGCTAAAGCACGTTATATGACGCTAAAGGAGACTTTTAGCGTCAATAACAACGACAAAGGCACCTGACCAAGCGTCCGTATTTCACGAGATAGGAGTGAGAATCTGTTGTTCCATTATCTTTATTGAAAAGGAAGTTCTTCCTCGCCGCTGTCGCACTAAATGCTCGCTCTCGGGGGAATTACTGGAATAGTTGGGTCTCTGTAAACTATAGAGTGTGGTCTAGACCTCCTCTATCTGTACAGTGTCCTGAGATAACTCCTGTTAGGATTTGATACCGTCAATAAAACTGTATTTAATTGAACATTCGGTTTAAATTAAAACTTGTTATCACGTTAGGTCACAGTTTGCTCGTTTTGAGTATGGGGATTGAGATGTTTACGTATATATTTTCCACATAAGATGTGTCTGGGTGTGACTTTGATCCAGAGTTACCTCTGGGATTGAGTTATGAAACTGTGGGAGGCGTTTTGTCTTCATATGTTTAGAGAGGAATCCTCTCAGACAGACACACGTGTTGGAAACTGTCTTTATAAAAGCTAAAATAACACCTGAACTCATCACGGCTGCCGGCGGTGTTTAGATGAACACTAACTCTGATTACAGAGTGAGTCACGCTGAGTCACATACTGATGTACTCTGAGTTGAACCTCATGCCGACGGTCAGACACACGAACAAACAGACGCACCTTGTTAAATGCACCGCGCCCTCCTTCTGGATGCTTACTTTCATCTGAATCACATTCACTGTCATACAAAGTACCATTTAGTTTGGAAAACAACACCAACATGTACAAAAGTCCTGCATGTTTTACCTCAACCTGGCCAGTGGGTTGAAAATAATGTCAACCCACTGGCCACTATTTTGTTTATTTGATTATTATATGAATGTTTTCTAGTTTTCTTCTCTCCTCTGTGACAGTAAACTGAATCCTTTCATCCTTCTCTGCCTTTCTTTCCTTCACTTCGTCCTTCGCTACGTACTTCCTTTCTTCCGTTCGTCTTCTTTCCTTCCTTCCCCTTTTCCATCCTTCTTAATTTATTCTTCCTTTTACTTTCTTTCCATTCTTCCTTCCTTCCCTTTTCTTTCCACCCTTATTTTCATCCTTATTTCCTTCGCTCTTCTTCTTATATTCCCTACTTTCTTTCCTACTTACTTTCTTACACACTTACTTAAAAACTAAAGTGTAGAGCGGCAAAGATGAATGGATCAGCTGTCAACTCTGAAATTAATCTCCAACTATTATTTTTTAATATAAAAACAGGTAAACTTGTGTGATGTCAGCGTGTTAAATGTGAACATGTTCTAGTTTCCGCTCTCGTCTGTGACAGTAAACTGAAGATCTTTGAGTTGTGGACAAAACAAGACATTTGAGGACGTCATCTTGGGCTTTTTGGGAAACACTGATCCACATTTTAGAGACCAAACAACTCATCCATTCATCCAGAAAACAATCTACAGATTAATTAACAACCTTACCAAGTAGTTTTGTTGCCTATACACCCCGGCTTGAAAGTCTGGTGTTTTCTCCTTAACTTCTTCAGGACATGAACACCTGTTTCCTGGTGAAAGTCTTGTGTTTTCTCCTTAACTTCTTCAGGACATGAACACCTGTTTCCTGGTGAAAGTCTTGTGTTTTCTCCTTAACTTCTTCAGGACATGAACACCTGTTTCCTGGTGAAAGTCTTGTGTTTTCTCCTTAACTTCTTCAGGACATGAACACCTGTTTCCTGGTGAAAGTCTTGTGTTTTCTCCTTAACTTCTCCAGGACGTGAACACCTGTTTCCTGGTGAAAGTCTTGTGTTTTCTCTTAACTTCTCCAGGACGTGAACACCTGTTTCCTGGTGATAGTCTTGTGTTTTCTCCTTAACTTCTTCAGGACGTGAACACCTGTTTCCTGGTGAAAGTCTTGTGTTTTCTCCTTAACTTCTTCAGGACATGAACACCTGTTTCCTGGTGAAAGTCTTGTGTTTTCTCCTTAACTTCTTCAGGACGTGAACACCTGTTTCCTGGTGAAAGTCTTGTGTTTTCTCCTTAACTTCTTCAGGACATGAACACCTGTTTCCTGGTGAAAGTCTTGTGTTTTCTCCTTAACTTCTTCAGGACATGAACACCTGTTTCCTGGTGATATCTTGTGTTTTCTCCTTAACTTCTTCCAGAACATGAACTCCGCTCCCCCCTGACCTCCTCCCTATGAGGATCTTCACGCTCTTATACAGCAGCAGTCAATGTGCTGCTGACAGTAGTAAATACGTAGAATACATACACATTACAGAGCTTTACTTTTCAGAGATATATGTACGAATGCTTCATGAGAACAGGCTGATTTCTTTGAGATCAGGATCATGTATATCTTGATTAAATTGAATATCCATCTTCATTAATGGATATAATTTTCCCCTCTTTGCTAACAGTAACAAGTAGCAGCATGTTCTATCTATCAGCTGCAGGCAGCCAGCTGCGTATTAGAAGAGGCGTTGGCTGGTTTGGGTGTGAACTGTGATGATTTGTCTGCAGGGCTTTAAGCTCGGTGGCGCAGCTTTCTCTGGGATTTCGGAACAAACCACAGAACATAAGAGGTGCTTCACACTCTGTAAACATTTCTAATGCTCCGTGAGCTTTTCAGGAAAAGACAAACAGTGATTTTGTCTTCACCTTCAGTCTGTTATATCCTTTGGAATCACACAACCAGTGTTGCCGACTCTTTTCCGATGAAAGTAGCTCCAAAAGTCGGTAAGATATGGCGCTAGATGATGCAAAGACATTGGTGATGTCGTTGAGTCATCATTTGCACAAAGCTTAGAGAGAAACAGAGCCTGTTTCTGTAACAATGGATGATAAATGATATGAATGAACAAAGTAAATTAGATGTTCCCCTGTGTGTTCTCCTGCAGCGACAGTTCGTTGTGACTGCAATGGGAGATCTCGGTACTGCCTTCGGGACGCCGTGGGCCTGCACTGTGTCGACTGCCAGGGAAACACAGAAGGCCGCCACTGTGAGCGCTGCAAGGCCGGCTTCTACCTGGCGGGGGCGCCACTGAGCTGCACGCCCTGTCTCTGCAACCCAACAGGTAAAACAACCCCACAAAACACATAAAAATCTTTCCTTGAAGCGTAACTTTGGTATTTTTCAACCTGGACCCTATTTTCCCATGCATTGGTGTCTAAGTGACTGATTGAAATTGGTCCAGGATTAATCAGTTAGCGTCCACTAAAAGTTCTGTTTTTGCAGCTGACAGACTCAGATTATTATATTTTAAGTGTCTGACAACATTATAGAAAGGATCCCTACAGAGATAGACCTTTTAGTTAAAGAGGAAGATCCTTTTAGTTTAACATGAAACAGCCCCAAAATCACCATCACCAAACTACACCAGACTCCATGTAAATAATGAGTACTTTTAGCGTGTATAGAGCCAGCATATTTCCACCAGACTCCATGTAAATAATCAGGACTTTTAGCGTGTATAGAGCCAGCATATTTCCACCAGACTCCATGTAAATAATCAGGACTTTTAGCGTGTATAGAGCCAGCATATTTCCACCAGACTCCATGTAAATAATCAGGACTTTTAGCGTGTATAGAGCCAGCATATCTCCACCAGACTCCATATAAATAATCAGGACTTTTAGCGTGTATAGAGCCAGCATATCTCCACCAGACTCCATATAAATAATCAGGACTTTTAGTGTGTATAGAGCCAGCATATCTCCACCAGACTCCATGTAAATAATCAGGACTTTTAGCGTGTATAGAGCCAGCATATCTCCACCAGACTCCATATAAATAATCAGGACTTTTAGCGTATATAGAGCCAGCATATCTCCACATGTAAATGGGTGAATTAAAGGTTTATTTCAACCAAACCAGAGTGGTGATTGTTGGAACAGTGGAAAGATGAACCAAGACGGCTTTTGATAGTTTTATTTAGTTTCTGTCCACTTTGAATGACGTGTGTTTTACGATGATAAAAGGACTGATTACCCCTTTAATACGCTCCCAATGTTCTGAGAAAGAGAAACTATTGTTTTAGTTTTATTTCTAATGTTTCTTTGGCTGCAGGTTCTGTCGCTGCCACATGTGACAGCAGGGGGCGCTGCAGCTGTAAAGAAGGCGTCACCGGAGAGAAATGCGACCGCTGCCCAGATGGACCGATCGGACCCGACGGCTGCTCGCAAAGGTGAAGAAACACTTCAGATTCCTTAAACATAATCTCTTCAATGGATGCACTTCTTCTGACACTATAGCTGTGTTGGAAACTGTTCCCTCATTCACTCACTCTCTATTCCCTCTATAGTGTCTGACTTCAATTTATTAATTCCCGCGCCTTCATTATCGGACTTAAAGTGCCCATATTCTGCTCATTTTCAGGTTCATAACTGTATTTTAAGGTTGTACCAGAACAGGTTTACATGGTTTCATTTTCAAAAAAACACCATATTGTTGTTGTACTGCACAGCTCTCTCTCACTGCTGCAGATCCTCTTTCAGCTGGTCTCTGTTTTAGCTACAGAGTGAGACCTCTTTTCTTCTTCTGTACTATCTTTGATTGCACTCGCACATGCTCAGTAGCTCAGATGTAGCTCATGTCAGCTAGCTAGCTCCATAGACAGTAAAAGAAAGGCTGTTTCTCCACCTTCAGTCAGTTACAAGGCAGGATTAGCTGGGAGACTTCTTCTAAATGAGGGCGCACATGGAAGTAGTTCTTTTGGAGATTATGGTGTTACTTGTGTGTGTTGCTATTGAGAACGAGGTAGCATGCTAGCGTTAGCATGCTAACGCTACGAGCTAACGGCTGCAGTTAGCCAGCTCGTTTCGGCTTGTGACATCACAAGCCGTGCATATTTTGACCAGCTGACCCGGAGACTGAAGGCAGGACACATTCAGAAACCGTATCTCACTCAGAACAGCATGGATGGATTTTTTTCGAAGTTTGTATGCGTGTGGAAGCAACAGAGACATAAAAGAACACCCCAAATCCCAGAAAAAGTGTTTTTTTCATAATATGGACACTTTAAGTTCACCAGAACACAAGGATCAATCTGAGACGAAGAGTTCAGTTGAGCAATGTTTACTGAGTCCAGCATAAGAGTTACAACACACCTGTGGATTCACAAACGGAGACTAAGTTTCCCTAGCAACAGACATCAAGTCAGAGCCCGGTCCACCAAGTTGTCCTCTGAATTATGAGCCCTGATCTGTTCTCTCCCTCTAGCTTTTGTCCTATCCTCACAGGGGGGTGTCTTCTTGTTTCTTAGGCAGAAACTGTTATCTTACACACACACACACCAAGCCACGCCAAGGTCGGGGTCTCCGTGTGGTGCAACTTCCTGTTCCATTCTCGCAACCTTCAACCAATGCACCTCTGTGCCATAAAAGACTGATTTTTTTTTATGACTTAAGCTTAACTTTCTGTGCATCAGAGTACTTTTAAGCACTTCCTCAATGACTAACACAGCTCTTTTGCAACAAGCACATACACACATTTTGTTAATAAAATATTTCTACAAGTGAAAAGTGTCAGACACTACACTGAAAACATTGTTGCGTGACTTGCGTCAGTAGATGCGCCGATTATTTGTGTGACGGAGGCGGGCACGCCCAGCATAATGTAAACAAACAAACAGAGCACCCAGGAGAATATTAAAGGTTGTGTATTATATGTATTTTGCATGTTACATTTCCACTGTTTAGAAAAGAAAGCCCGCTCCATTTTTCCTTTCCAGTTTCTGTGGGTCCTTCTGCTTCTTCTTCTCCTCCGGGAAAACACAACGTTATCAGGAGTAAAATGTAGGCTACATCGTATGTACGCTGAAATGAGCTGTGCATTGTGGGTATTTTTTATAGTGGACTATATAGTGAATTAAATCAACCAGTGGAGAATTCGCGGAGAGAAGACAGGATACTTTGTTTCTGGGTTTGTTTTTGTCCCAGTTTCTGTTCTAACTTCCTGTTGCTCATTGTGTTTCAGACGCCAGCCCAGAGAGGATTCTGGGAGTCGGCCCTGTTTCTGTTACGGTCACAGCAGCCAGTGTTCGGCACAGTCCGGTTACTCCGTCCACAGCATCACCTCCACCTTCGCCGATGGTAACCTTTCACCTCTCCACTTCACTATAAAACAACGATGTGCAGAAGTTGACAGTCGATTCTGGTCTTAAATTTCAGAATAAAAGCCCTGACGATTTGCAGAAGTTGTTACCGACTTTGTTGTGTTTACATTTCAGAATAAAAGCCCCAGAAAACACCAGTTGTAACAGACTGTGTTGTGTTTACATTTCAGAATAAAAGCCCCAGAGAACACCAGTTGTAACAGACTGTTGTGTTTACATTTCAGAATAAAAGGCCCAGAGAACACCAGTTGTAAAAGACTCGCGTTGCGTTTACATTTCAGAATAAAAGCCCCAGAGTACACCAGTTGTAAAAGACTGTTGTGTTTACATTTCAGAATAAAAGCCCCAGTGTACACCAGTTGTAACAGACTGTGTTGTGTTTACATTTCAGAATAAAAGCCCCAGAGAACACCAGTTGTAACAGACTGTGTTGTGTTTACATTTCAGAATAAAAGCCCCAGAGTACACCAGTTGTAAAAGACTGTGTTGTGTTTACATTTCAGAATAAAAGCCCCAGAGAACACCAGTTGTAACAGACTGTGTTGTGTTTACATTTCAGAATAAAAGCCCCAGAGTACACCAGTTGTAAAAGACTGTTGTGTTTACATTTCAGAATAAAAGGCCCAGAGAACACCAGTTGTAAAAGACTGCGTTGCGTTTACATTTCAGAATAAAAGGCCCAGAGAACACCAGTTGTAAAAGACTGTGTTGTGTTTACATTTCAGAATAAAAGCCCCAGAGAACACTAGTTGTAAAAGACTGTGTTGTGTTTACATTTCAGAATAAAAGCCCCAGAGAACACCAGTTCTAACAGACTCTGTGTTGTGTTTTCAGGTCCGGACGGCTGGAAGGCTGCGACCGATCAGGGCGTTACCCCCGACGATGTCCACTTCCGCTGGTCACCGAGCCACCAGGACCTGGAGGTGATCTCCAAAAACAGCCTGCCGGTCTACCTGTACGCTCCAGGTGAGAACAAGCCCCGCCTCCTTTAACCTCCCTCCATCATCTCATTTCTTTTCTGCCTTTCCTTTGTTTCATGACGGATGTTTTCGTTTTATTTCCTTTCTTTGCCTTGTTTCCTTCCTTTCATATTTCTCCAAATGTCTCCTTGTGTCTTTTCCTTTTCATTTTCATCTTTTCATTTATTTAGTTAATTTCGTTTTCCTCTCCTCGTTTCTTCTCTCCTCTCCTCCCCTCCCCTCTCCTTGTTTCCCCTCTCCTCTCCTTGTTTCCCCTCTCCTCGTTTCCCCTCTCCTCCCCTCCCCTCTCCTCTCCTCTCCTTGTTTCCCCTCTCCTCGTTTCCTCTCCTCTCCTCCCCTCTCATCTCCTCTCCTCCCCTCTCCTTGTTTCCCCTCTCCTCTCCTCTCCTTGTTTCTCCTCCCCTCTCCTTGTTCCCCTCTCCTCGTTTCCCCTCTCCTCCTCTCCTCGTTTCCCCCTCTCCCTCTCCTCTCCCTCTCCTCTCCTCTGCTTCCCCTCTCCTCTCCTCCCTCTCCTCTCCCTCTCCTCTCCTCTCCTCTCCCCTCTCCTCCTCTCCTCTCTCCTCTCCTCTCTCCTCTCCTCTCCTCTCCTCTCCTCTCCTCTCCTCGTCTCCTCTCCTCCTCGCCTCTCCTCTGCTTTCCCTCTCCTCTCCCTCTCCCTCTCCTTGTCTCTCCTCTCCTCTCCTCTCCTTGTCCCCTCTCCTCCCCTCTCCTTGTTTCCCCTCTCCTCCCCTCTCCTTGTTTCCCCTCTCCTCTCCTTGTTTCCCCTCTCCTCTCCTTGTTTCCCCTCTCCTCTCCTTGTTTCCCCTCTCCTCCCCTCTCCTCCCCTCTCCTCTCCTCGTTTCCCCTCTCCTCTCCTCTCCTCCCCTCTCCTTGTTTCCCTCTCCTCTCCTCTCCTCCCTCTCATCTCCTCTCCTCCCCTCTCCTTGTTTCCTCTCTCCTCTCCTCTCCTCTCCTTGTTTCTCCTCTCCTCTCCTCCCCTCTCCTTGTTTCCTCTCTCCTCTCCTCTCCTCGCCTCTCCTGTCCTCTCCTCTCCTCTCCTCTCCTTGTTTCTCCTCTCCTCTCCTCCCCTCTCCTTGTTTCCTCTCTCCTCTCCTCTCCTCTCCTTGTTTCTCCTCTCCTTTCTTTGTTTCTCCTCTCCTCCTCACCAGTATGTTTTTCTCCTCCTTTCCCTCAGCTCCGTACCTGGGGAATCAGCTGCTGAGTTTCGGTCAGAACATTTCCTTCTCTCTGCGTCTGGACCGCGGCGTCCGACACCCGTCCACCAACGACGTCATCCTGGAAGGCGGCGGCCTCCGAGTGTCCGCCTCGCTGGGAGAGCTGCGATCCATCGTCCCCTGTGGACAGAAGATCAACTACAGCTTCAGGTACGAGATCCAGAGACAACTTCCATTGTGTAATCTGGATGCAGCGTTTATTTTGTTGCATTTGTTTTCTGGGTTTGCGTGCTTTTCTTTTTGCGTTTTTGCGTTTGCTTATCGTTTTTTATTTGCAGCGCGTTCGTGTATTTGGTTGTGTTATTGTGTTGTGTATTTGCGCGTTTGCTGAATGCTGTGCATGTGTTGTCAAATGAATGAAGTTGTTTTCTTTTGCTTGTTGTTTTGTTAAGTTGCAGGGCGTTTGCCCCTGTCGGCCACCGTATTTTATGGATCAAACATGCAGCTTCCTTAGCTTCACTCCTGCAGAAACATTTAAACAGTCTGAGCGACTTACAGATTCTTTCGGTCGCAGGAGTTTGTTTCTACTTGCTCTGATTATGGCAGCAGGATTCCTCCTCTCTGACAGACAGGAATGCTCACACTGGAGTGAAAGAGAAAATACATTTAAGCGGCAACAAGAGAGAGGCCAAACCCTGAATGCCAGGGTCTGATAGGTGGGAGGGGTTAATCGCGTCAGTCTTTCTCTCGACTTTGACAGAAAATAAACACTGTGATGGATCATCTCTCTGCAGAAACTTTCAAGTCTCTGCAGAAACTTTCAAGTCTCTGCAGGTTCAATTTCAACCAAAAAGAAGCATAACAACTTTCATTCATTTTGGACACAGTTTATTATTTAGCAAGTACCGATTTACAGTGAATAACATCTGTGAAGAAGAGCTTTGATATAAAGATTGTTTCGTGATTTTACTGTGAAGGCACCTGAGTTTTTTAGATGCATCTCAGGGAAAGACTGCTACTAAAAGTCTCATTTATTGTTGTAAAGTGTGAAATCTTCTGTGTGAACAGCCAAAGGGCAGTGACACACCAACCCGATAATCGGCCGTCGGACAGTCTGGCGAGGTCGGTGACTCGAGTCTGTTCGGTTCGTTACGTACATCGTCCGTCCGAGGAGCCGTCGGCCTTCATTTTGGCCGACCTGACATGTTGCGTTGGAGGGCGGGCAGTCGGACTGCATGACCAATCTAATTGGTGGAGCGCTAACCTGGAAATGACGAGCGGGATGAGCGTGACTAACCGGCAGTTTCCACTGGATGCGTAATGGCTACATGAACGGCTCTGGAACGTCAACGGAGTCATTAGGTTTCCATTAAAGACAATGTGTGTATTTCCACTGACTGCAGAACGACTGCGTCCCGACTGCGTCCCGACTGCGTCCCGACTGCGTCCCGACTGCGTCCCAGCTCCGGCGGTCTGCAGCCCTCCAGAGCAGATACGCAGAGCTTCTATTTTTGCAGCAATTCAGCACACGGCAGATAGTGCGGGACGGGAAGTCGAGCACAGAAACAAAATAAAAACATCCGGTTAATTTTCAAAATAAAATACACCGTGCTCAGGGCGGATCATATCTCCCTGCACTACACCTTGAAAACACAGCTCAGAGCTGTTTCCTCTCTACTCCTCTGGATGGAAACTAACTGGTGGTGGTTTTGTGGTTCTATTCTACGTGAATTCGCGAGATCTCGCGAGATCTCGTGGGTCCTCGTGACTTCAGCTGTCAGTCACGGCCCAATCTGATTGGTGGAGAGCTAACCAGGAAACGGAGAGCAGGATGAGCATGACTAGAGTCTCTCAAAATCTGATGAACATCTTCTAAACTGACCTTTGTTGATCTGAAATGAAGACAGATTCAGCAGCTGCACGGCCTGTTTCTCTCTTCAAATGTTTTCAGAAACACGTTTCCAATATGAGATCGTATTCTGACGAGACGCCATGACAGTCTGGCTTTGAGTTTCTGGTGAAACCAGACCCACGTGACGCGTTCGTCCAATCAGCTGCCGGTTTTCATTTTTTGGGCGACAGTACAGTCGCTTCGGTGTGTTCTGAGGCACTTTTTGGACCTTGGGGAGGCGACTGATCAGTCCAGCTGTCTTTTCTGCCAATGGTCGGCTGTCGGGTTAGTGTGTCAGGGGCTTAAAAGACTGTACTGTCCGATCAGACTGGGTGGACTGGTACTAAATGTGTGATATCTTCTGTCTGATCAGACTGGGTGGACTGGTACTAAATGTGTGATATCTTCTGTCCGATCAGACTGGGTGGACTGGTACTAAATGTGTGATATCTTCTGTCCGATCAGACTGGGTGGACTGGTACTAAATGTGTGATATCTTCTGTCCGATCAGACTGGGTGGACTGGTACTAAATGTGTGATATCTTCTGTCCGATCAGACTGGGTGGACTGGTACTAAATGTGTGATGTCTTCTGTCCGATCAGACTGGGTGGACTGGTACTAAATGTGTGATGTCTTCTGTCCGATCAGACTGGGTGGACTGGTACTAAATGTGTGATATCTTCTGTCTCAACAGACTGGACGAGGGTCCTGGCAGCCGGTGGAGGCCTCAACTTTCCTCCTCTCAGTTCCAGACACTTCTCCAGAATCTCACCGCCATCAAGATCCGGGCAACGTTTGGCCAAGACGGTGAACTTCCTTTACATTTACTTTTATACTTCCCTTTCCCACTGGCCAAACACCCACTTACACCCTCTAACATCTGGCTTTCATCCTCAGTGTGAAAAGTTATAATCATCGTTCATTTTGGGGCGAATGACTCTGATTAGATTCAACCTCATTGTCATTGTGCAGAGTACAAGTACAAAGACAACGAAATGCAGTTTGCGTCCAACCAGAAGTACAAAAAGAGCAGAAAAGAGCAACGTGATATACAAGTATAGACAGGACAAGAAATATAGTGTAGTATAGACAGTAGTATACAGTTGGTTTACAGATGGTGGTTTACTGTAGAGTAATATGAATTAAATATAAATATGTGCAGTGTATTAGCAGTTACCTTATAAGAGCAGAAAAAATATGGCTATGTAATATGAACAATCGATGAACAACATACAGATGTGCAATAGTAAGAATAATATAGATATATGCAGTGTATTAACAGCATTTATTATAAGAAAAACTGAATAAATATGGGTATTTAGTATTGCTAATAAAAAAAGTTCACATTTTAACAAAAAACGTCGATATTCTCTGAGTTTAAAGTCACAAATGTACGAGAAAAAAAACTCAGAAATATTTTTTTAAAGATTATTTTCAGGCATTTCGGCCTTTATTGGATAGGAAAGCTGAGATATGAAAGGGCAGAGAGAGGGGGGGGGGAAGACATGCAGGAAAACCGTCACAGGTCGGACTCAAACCCTGGACCTTCTGCGTCAAGGAACAAACCTCTACATATGTGCACCCGCTCTACCAACTGAGCTAACCGGCCACAACTCTGAGAAATATTTGCTGAATATTTGGAGGATGATTGACTAAACTGTTGTGTCTTTTTCAGGCCGTGGTTACCTTGACAACGTGCAGTTGGTGTCGGCGCGGCGTGGGGGGGCCGGCGTCCCGGCCGGCTGGGTTCAGACCTGCCGCTGCCCGCCGGGTTACGAGGGCGAGTTCTGCGAGCGGTGCTCAGCGGGCTTCAGATGGCGGACGCCGGCCGACGGCGCCTTCAGCGTCTGCGAGCGCTGCAGCTGCAGAGGAGGAAGCTGCGACCCACAGACCGGAGACTGTTACTCTGGAGACGAGACGCCCGGAGAGCCCAGCTGCGCCGAAGGTTTTTACCGGGACCCCTGGCAGGAGCACAGCTGCGTGAAGTGTCCCTGTCCGGACGGAGAGTCCTGCTCGATTGCCGCCGGCTCTCTGGAGCCACGATGTGACCGCTGCCCAACCGGAGCCACCGGTACAGTCATGTGAACAAATTAGGACACCCATGCTAAAGTTGACTAAAAAGAGGAATAAAAAACTCATCTTTAGGAAATTGATCTTAATGCCTTAATTAAAAAAATTTGGAAAAATCCAACCTTTAAGGACACCAATTTTCTTTGTGAATGAATAATGTATCGTAAATAAATAAATGTTCTTCCTTAAAATACAGGGGGCATAAGTCACTACACCCCTATGTTAGATTCCCATAGAGGCAGGCAGGCTTTTATTTTGAAAGGCCAGTTATTTCATGGATCCAGGATACTATGATCCTGATAAAGCTCCCTTGGTCTCCCATCATCACATACCCTTCACCATACCCCCCCATCATCACATACCCTTCACCATACCCCCCCATCATCACATACCCTTCACCATACCCCCCCCATCATCACATACCCTTCACCATACCCCCCCATCATCACATACCCTTCACCATACCCCCCCATCATCACATACCCTTCACCATACCCCCCCATCATCACATCCCCTTCACCATACCCCCCCATCATCACATACCCTTCACCATACCCCCCCACATCATCACATACCCTTCACCATACCCCCCCATCATCACATACCCTTCACCATACCCCCACATCATCAGATACCCTTCACCATACTCCCCCCCCCCATCATCACATACCCTTCACCATACCCCCCACATCATCACATACCCTTCACCATACCCCCCACATCATCACATACCCTTCACCATACCCCCACATCATCACATACCCTTCACCATACCCCCCACATCATCACATACCCTTCACCATACCCCCCCATCATCACATACCCTTCACCATACCCCCCCATCATCACATCCCCTTCACCATACCACCCCATCATCATATACCCTTCACCATACCCCCCCATCATCACATACCCTTCACCATACCCCCCCATCATCACATACCCTTCACCATACCCCCACATCATCACATCCCCTTCACCATACCCCCACATCATCACATACCCTTCACCATACCCCCCCCCCATCATCACATACCCTTCACCATACCCCCCCCATCATCACATACCCTTCACCATACCCCCACATCATCAGATACCCTTCACCATACCCCCCCATCATCACATACCCTTCACCATACCCCCCCATCATCACATACCCTTCACCATACCTAGAGATTAACATGGTTGTATTTCAGTTAGTCTAACAGCTGGTTTGATTTGCATTGAGAGATGATCTTATGGAAAGTACCCCATGCCAATCTCTGGTCAAACCTCATGGTCACACATAGGGGCGGGGACAGGTAATCACACAGGTGGGAAGGCAGAAGACAGGAAGTAAAACAAGACAACACATGGGAGAGCAGAGAGACTACAAAATAAAATAGGATGAAACTACAACAGAAAACCCACAATCGTGACAAACAACCGTGATAATCGTGCTACAACAAAGTATCATATCGTAGTCTGATAATCTTGTGTCTGCCCGTCCCTTCAGGTCCTCGCTGTGACGTGTGTCAGGAGGGTTACCATGGAAACCCATCAGGAATTGGCGGCGTGCAGCGGCCCTGCCGGCCCTGCCGCTGTAACGGCCACATCGACGTCAGCGTGGCGGGAAGCTGCGACCGCCGCAGCGGAGAATGTCTCAAGTGTCGGAACAACACAGCGGGGCGGAGCTGTGAGGAGTGTCAGCCAGGTTTCTACCACGGACACGCCGCAGACGCCTGCAAACGTAAATACATACAAACGCATTTTCATTTATTATATCTGCATATATCTTCTATATATCTGCAGGGGTTCGTCTTTGAAAATACACCAAAACTTGGATATTCTTGGAGATTAATGTCACACATTTCTTAGACAAATATGTTGAAAAAGGCAACAAAAAACCTTAAAAGCCGACCAAAACGATCTATGTGGGGGTTTTTCGGGGGAGGAAAGTCTCGATAAAATGATGTAGAGTGAGTTAAACTCCGTGAAACCTGTTTTGTTATGCTTTTAAATGTAAATTGACTGTATTTATATAGCACTTTTCTAGTCTTAACGACTAACTATAACAGGAACCATTCACACACTGTGGCCGAGGCTGCCGTACAAGGTGCCACCTGCTTATCATATAAACATTCACACACATTTACCCAGCTCAGGGTTCAGTGTCTTGCACAAGGACACTTCGACATGGGACTGCAGGGCCAGGGATCGAACCACCAACCTTCCGATTGGCAGGCAACCGCTCTACCACTAAGCCACAGCTGCACATATGCATCTGTTTCTGTGTTAGTACTGTGTTAGTGGAGTCAAATTCCCTCTTTGTGTTCACACTTACCTGGCCATGAAAGCTGCTTGTGATTGTGAATATTAAGGTCTGTTTCCTGTCTTGTTTTTGTTGCGTAGCGTGCAGCTGTGACGTTCTGGGCTCTGAGTCTAGACAGTGTGACGATGCAGGTCGCTGCCGGTGCAGACCGGGCTTCGAGGGTCTGAAGTGCCAGAGGTCCAACTGTCCCGCCTGTTTCAGCCCCATCAAGAAAAAGGTACCGAAACTCTGCTGCATGTTTTTATCTGTATGAAGAAAATGTTTAGCATCAGTTAGAGTCAACATAAAGTTCTGTTGTTGCTGCTGACAGACTCAGATTATTATTCTAAGTGTCTGACAACATTATGAAAGGATCCCTACAGAGATAGACCTTTTGAGTTAAAGAGTAAGATCCTTTTAGTTTAACATGAAACAGCCCCGAAATCACCATCACCAAACTACACCAGACTCCATGTAAATAATCAGGACTTTTATCATCGTAAAACACACTTCATTCAAAGTGGACAGAAACTAAATGAAACTATCAAAAGCCGTCTTGGTTCATCTTTCCACTGTTCCAACAATCACCACTCTGGTTTGGTTGAAATAAACCTTTAATTCACCCATTTACATGTGGAAATATGCTGGCTCTATACACACTAAAAGTCCTGATTATTTACATGGAGTCTGGTAGAAATATGCTGGCTCTATACACGCTAAAAGTCCTGATTATTTACATGGAGTCTGGTGGAGATATGCTGGCTCTATACAAGCTAAAAGTCCTGATTATTTACATGGAGTCTGGTGGAGATATGCTGGCTCTACACACGCTAAAAGTCCTGATTATTTACATGGAGTCTGGTGGAGATATGCTGGCTCTATACACGCTAAAAATCCTGATTATTTACATGGAGTCTGGTGGAGATATGCTGGCTCTATACACGCTAAAAGTCCTGATTATTTACATGGAGTCTGGTGGAAATATGCTGGCTCTATACAAGCTAAAAGTCCTGATTATTTACATGGAGTCTGGTGGGTTTGGTGATGGTGATTTTGGGGACGTATCATGTTAAACATAAAGGACATAACTCTTTAACTAAAAGATCTTCTGAACCTCAACTGTGACTGTGACATTATTTAGCCAGAGGGAGATTCTCTAAATGAGTTTGTTGAACTGTGTGTTTCAGATGGAGGCTTACGCTGCCAAACTGAAGGAGCTGGAGATTCTGTTCTCCAAAATGGACGGAGGTTTGAAACCAGCCGACAGCGCTGAGATGGAGGCGGCTCTGAGAGCAACCGAGGAGATGGTGGACGACCTGCAGTATGAGGCCGAGATGCTCACAGGTACGGGAACGTTTACACCATCCAAGAAAAAAACATTTTATATTTTACTGCAGTAAATGCCATACTAATGACATCCCGTGTGCCCTTGTCCAATAGGATCAGAGAAGAACCTGCAGGGCCGCCTGGCTTCCATCAGCAGGAGTCAGCTGGCCGAGGAGCAAGACATCCAGAACATCGCCGACACAGCGGACGACATCAAACGCCGACAGCAGACATACAGGGCGAAGGTGGCGGAGGTTCAGAGTCTGATGGAGGAGATGAGACGCGAACTAAACGAGGCCAAGGCCCAACTCAGATTAGCCGTAAGACCAAATACAAAAAATGTCCAATTCCAAATTAATTTCTGATTCTGAGGAACAGTACAATTTCCCAAGACTTGTGTTTTAAAAAGTAATATAACCAAAAATATATAGTTACATAAACCAAGACCAAGTCATCACCAAGACCGGAGTGTATCGAGACTGAGACAAGAACAAGACTTTGAGGGGTTGAGACCAAGACTTTGAGGGGTTGAGATCCGATACAAGAAGGAGACTTTGAGGGGTTGAGACAGAGACAAGACCAAGACTTTGAGGGGTTGAGATCCGATACAAGAAGGAGACTTTGAGGGGTTGAGACCGAGACGAGACCAAGACTTTGAGGGGTTGAGACCAAGACAAGACCAATACTTTGAGGGGTTGAGACCGAGACTTTTAGGGGTTGAGACCGAGACTTTGAGGGGTTGAGACCGAGACTTTGAGGGGTTGAGACCGAGACAAGGGTAAGGCAGAAACACCCTTTCCCCGAGCTGTTGGCTAAACACTTCAAGATTTCTTCGTTCTTGTGTGTTTTGGAAAGTTCGGACCTAATATGATTGACAGGTTTACTTTTAATCTAACAGCCATTTTGTCTCTTCCTTCTTGTCAGGAGATTCCTCTCGGAGATGCTCCACTGAGTTCAAACCTGCTTTCCTCTCTGGTGCAGACAGCTACAAGTCTGGCTGATAAGTAAGTGCATCGTCTGCAAACCTTGGCAGTCATCCAGATCATATTTACCCAAGGAAGGGGTTAAAATCAAGAGCAAATGGACTTGGTTATAGATTAACTTCGTTTTTGTTTCAACCTGGACCCTATTTTCTCATGTTTGTGTCTAAGTGACTGATGGGAGCAACCAAAATGATGCTTTAAAGGTGCTTCGAAGATGTTTCGTCTCTCATTCCCTGAAGTTCCAAACTGAAGAAGTCACTAAATGAGGAACAAAGTGTCTTCGAAGCATCTTTAACCAAAGTCCAATCGCCTTTGATTTGAAGTTCATTGTCTGCAAAACGTTCGCTGTCATCCAGATCATAGTTACCCAAGAAAGGCTTATAATCAAGAGCAAATGGACTGGGTTATAGATTAACTTAGTTTTTATTTCAACCTGGACCCTGATTCCCATGGTTCCCATCTTTGAAGCACCTTTTAACCAATGTCCAGTTGCCCTTGATTCTCACCCTTCCATGGATAAGTAAGTCCGTCATATTTATTTATTTATCTGTTGAGAAGATAAGAGTTTATATTTACCATATCAGATACGATACAGTTTTATTGTCAGCCAGGGCTGAAATTCTTTTTGCATCCCTGGGTAGCTCATATGAAAAAGTGGACATAGACATAGATGAATAACACCAAAAAAACAAATGACATTAACACCCAAGTAAGGAAACAAAGCATACGTGTATAACAACAGAAAATGACATGAACATACACACAGACAAGGTCTTGGAGACTTGTAACCCTGAATAAATATTGCATTGGATTTAATGTAGCTGGTTTAACAACATGATAGATTGATGTATGAAAGAGTTTTTAAGTCTGATGCGATTGAAAGAAGATGTTTGTGTCTTCATCACTTCCTGTGTGTCCGTCTTGCAGACATGAGACGAAGGCAGACGCCGTGGAGCGAAGCGCCAACGAAGCTCTGAGTGACTCCGAGAAGAGTCTGGCCCTGGTCCGAACTCTCATGAACAGAGAGAACAAAGTCAAAGAGCTGATCGGAGATCTGAAAACCATGTGAGTCTCTTCTGTCAGCTTGAGGATAATGGGTTAAATGGTCTCATTCCTTTGTCCTTTTACTGTTATAACATTGGTTTCATTGAGTATGTTTACGTGCACATTAATATTCCACTATTATTCTGAATATAACAATAATCCTAATTTGACAAAGGTTATGTAAACAGCAGATTATGAAAAAGGCCTTTTCCCGAATTAAGCATTTTCCGATTAAGACATGTGTGATATGCCGGTATTATTCAGGTTTTAGAAGCATTCTTTGGACATGTATACAGCGCATTCAGAATCTGCATCTCAATCAGGGCTTTCCCTGCAGTTTATGACAGTTTACAGCCTCACGGCTGTTAACGCTTCAAGCCTCTCGGCGTTGCAGTGGTTGTAATACACAAACCAACCAGCCAACAGTTTGCAGGGTTGCATATGAGCTGACCTTTTCAAGAAGCTGGTTGAATAAATAAAAGAAGGACACTGTGTTTGCTCCAACAAGTCCTACTGGTTAAAAACATATATTTGTACGCTGCATGTAAACGGCAATATTAGAGAAATATTGTCTTTCATTAGCCATTGAAACAGCTTAGAGGAATATTGTCTTTTCAGAATAAGGGCAAAAAACTGAATTTTATGTGCATGTAAATGTAGTCATCGACAAAAAGTCCAAAGGTACAAGAGTGTTTACAGAACAACTTTAGGAGGGTAGTAAGTAGGTAGTTCGTTGTCCAATGGGACGATCGTAAATCTGTGTTGATGCTCTAAACCAGTGGTACTTAAACTTCTGTCAATAATGTACCCTGTGACCAGCAGAAAACATTTTATGGAATAAAAGCCCAAACAAAGAGGTAGAAAACGGCGCTGCACCGGTGGTTCCTGATTTACTAAACAACAACCTTGTAACTCAAAATACTGGAAGAAACAGCAGACTGTGATTGCCTTCGCACAGCTCTCACAGACCGTTCCTCAATACGTGAAATACCTACGTTTTCTTCATGGCCACATGCACGCGCAGCCAAACACGCTATCAAAACTCTGACTTAATTATCTGCTCAGGATGTCATTATGCCACTACAGTATATCTCTACATAGCAAGTAGCTGTTTGCTGCTATATTTTTGTTCTGAATGTCGAGAACAACCCCTTTTTAATACTACATTTTTAATGTGTTCATGGGAAATGTAGGATCAGAACTACAAGCAGTATCGTCAGATAAAGATTAATTTTCCAAGCCAAACATACACAAAACCGCCCAAATTTCTTGTTGGAAAACAGACCGATCTGGCATTATAGACTTATATCTTTTGTGCAGCCGATTCACACAGACGCAGTGTTATTTGCTTCTTCATCACTGGCCAAAATTGTCTAGTAACTTTACGATGTTACTCAGGTATGATAAGAATTCAGCCGCGGTGAAGGGTTTGGAGAACCAGGCCACCCGGCTGAGCACTGAGGCCGGAAACGAGAGCAAGATGGCCGACGGCATGCTGAAAGACATCGCCAACATGGAGCGAAGCATCCCGTCATCCCTGAAGGTAACTGCTGCTGTTAGACGCCAAAGTGTGTAGGTCCGTCTTTAGAAAACAAGTCGTCCTGAGGAAACATTCCTGAGTGAATACTCTCTAATATTCTGTTCTCCCATCATGCTCAGGGGCAGGTGGACGCCATGGTTTCCAGGTTGGACGATGTGAAGAAGTCGGTGGATGCGGACATCTCCGGGATCGGGGCGCTGCAGGACGGCGTGCAGCGAGACAAGGCCGCCACTGAGGAACTGCTGGCAAAGGGCAAGACCGCCCAAAAGGTACTAAAGGATCAAAGGAACCCAAACCATGTTTTTACATTTAACAAACTGTTCTCTTAAACTTTGAACTAACAAGCTACATGCTGAAAAGTTTTGAAGAAGATTTGGATGGTGCAACAAGGCAGGCCTGTTGGTCTTTCTCCCATCCCAGAATGCATTAGTGGTGCAATGCAAGACAATATGTTGATGTCCAATCTGGTTTCTCTCTCTAGGAGTTCGACAAGCTGTCCAACAGAGTCGACATCGCCAAGGTCAACACAGAGGACGCTCTGCGACGCATCAACAGCAACACCAACGAGCTGGACGATGCCCTGAACACCCTGAGAGGTAGACAGACAGACAGACAGACGGAAAGAAGACAGACAGACAGACTCACAGACATACAGACGGTCGGATGGACAAGGCAGACAGACACACACACAGACAGACAGACGGAAAGAAGACAGACAGACAGACTCACAGACATACAGACGGACGGACGGACAGACAGAAAGAAGACAGATAGCCGGACAGAGAGCCAGACAGACAGGCACAGACAGAGAGAGAGCCAGACAGACGGACAGAATGTGACTCTTCCTGGTCTTCCTCCGCAGGGTTCGACCAGCAGATCGACGGAGGTAAAGCTCTGGCCGACGCCGCCATCAAGCGTCTCCCCGGCATCAGCACCGTCATCCAGCGGGCCGTGGACAGCAACGCTAAGACGATCTCCGTCCTGGGAGACGTGTCTGGAGATTACGACGCGGCGCTGGGAACCATCAACGTGCTGGAGAACCTGGTCAATGGTCTGGAGGTAACATCCAATCACCTGAGAGCTTTTAAGTTTCAATTCACACAGGGTAGATAGTGCTCTTCTACTTTCAGTTGCTTCAAAGCTTTGTGCTTACAGCTTGAAGGCAGTTAAAGGGTAATTACCTGGACCCTATTTTCCTGTTTTTGTGTATAAGTGACTGATGGGAACAAAAATCTTTGAAACTGGTCCAGTATTTAAGCGAGACATCTGTGATCAGCATCCGCAGAACGGGCTGTAATGTAACCCTACAGGACAGATGTTCAGCATCAGTCAGCGTCCACTAAAAGTTGTGTTGTTGCTGCTGACAGACTCAGATTATTATTCTAAGTGTCTGACAACATTGTGGAAAGGATCCTACAGAGATAGACCTTTTTAAGACCTTTCTGTTTAAGCAGAGACAGACTCCATTTAAAAAAAACAATACTTTTAGCGTGTATAGAGCCAACATATTTTCACATGTAAATCAGTAAACTATGTGTTTATTTCAACCAAAACTGGAATTGTGATGGTTGGTAAAGTGGATAGACAAACGAACCAAACAAAACGACTTTAGTTTTATTTAATTTCGGTCCACTTTGAATGAAGTGTGTCTTATGATGCTAAAATTACTGTTTATTTACATGGAGTCTGGTGGCTTTAGCGAACTTAATTATGTTTATAAAAAGGATCTTATTCCTTAACAGAAAGGTCTATTTCTGTAGGGATCCTTTTACATAATGTTGTGAGACAGAGAATAATAATGTGAGCCTGTCAGTAGCAAAAACAGCACATTTGTGGACGTAAAGAAGGTGCATAATTGCCCAATACTGTTATAGTTGCTTCTTGCCTAGCACTGGACCAATGTCAAAGTCTGTTGTTCCCATCAGTCACTTAGACACAAAAACATGGGAACATAAAGTCCAAAAGGTCCATCTGAAACGACGCATGCACCAAATCCTGATTTTTGGGGTTCTGCTGAATCCTGAACCCCCTGGTTGAGGTTCTGCTGAATCCTGAACCCCCTGGTTGAGGTTCTGCTGAGTCCTCGTCCCGTCCTCAGTCCATGAACACAGTCAACACATTAATGAAGTAAACAGTGACTGTCCTTCCTTTGCCGTACCTGAAGTTGCTGCATTCTGGCTGCTGTCTGTAGATTCCTTCATGCTCAGCTCGTATTCTTCCAGATGTTTCATACCAGATGTTGTAACAGCGGTGATGTTGTGTATTGTTTAGGGTCCTCGCCACCACCAGACTAATCAGCATTGCAGATTGAACATGTAGCTGGACTTGAATGGCCTTCTTTTGACTGAAAGTACTGCCAAACAACACTTGTTCTGCTCACCAGTTCCATTTTCACTTTCTCTTTCTGCATTGAAGCTCCACCTACGTAAACACCTTCCAGTAATCAACGGCGCCGTCATTACGTCGACCAGCGTAGCGCGCGTAGTGCAGGGTTCGGCAGAAACCGAACCCCCGTCAAAAATCCGAAGCCGAATCCTGGATTCGGTGCATCCCTATCTGAAACCTCCCCTCTGTGTTCACTGGGTTTCTTTATTCTTCAGGGAACAATTGGATCTTTGCCGTCTCATGCCGATCTGCTGAAGGACGCCACGAAACTGAACAACGAGGCAAAGGATCTGAAGACGACGGCAATGGACACAGCTGCAGACCTGGCCTCCGAGCTGGACGCTGGCCGGACGCTGGAGGCCGTCGCCAAGCAGGTAAAGTAACTAAGTACATTTACTCCAGTACTGTACTCCAGTCCAAATGTTGAGGTACTTGTACTTCCCTTACTTACCCTCTTCGAGCTGCCTAAGCAGATAGAAAAGCTACAATTCTGGTTAAGAAAGTTTGCATGATGTGCAACGTTTATATAGGCTACTAATGCAGTCATACAGTGCAGCATGCCTACGTCTTCTATTGTTGTAGTGTTTGTCCACCACTCAGTTTTTGGCTCAGTTTTATCAAGAGGCTAAGTGTTTTAAGAGGAGTTGTGCTTACTGCAGGTTGTACCCTCACTCCCTCATCTCTGTCCCTCTCCTCCTGAGTCTCCTCCTCACTGTGCATGCCACTGTCGCCGACACCACTACCACTATCATCAGACACGGGCGCCGATTTTGTTTTTTTATCCAAGTGCTCGTGGTGCCCCCCCATGACTCATGTCAAAAACCGCCCCTGTTTTTACTCCACTACATTCATATGTTACAGCTTTAGTTACTAGTTACTTTACACATTAAGATTACTGCACACAGAACACATCTTGTTTGATTCTAAAGTAAACTAACCAACAATATAACGGCTACAAGTGTGTGTGTGTGTGTGTGGTAACATAACAGAGTAGTTTTACACTGTGGTATTAGTACTTCTACTGTAGTAAAGGATCTGAATACTTCTTCCAGCTCTGAAAGTATCCGTGCAGACAGATAACCTGTCGGGGGAGAAAGAGTCACCAACTGTTGGACAAAAACTAAATGAAGTGAATGTTTTGTCTCTGCAGGCAGCCGTTGGAGCGACAGGAGCTTTCAACAACGCCAAACAGACCCGAGACGCTGTGGGAAAAACACTGCGAGACATCAGCAGTATGCTGGCTAACATGAGTACGTTCCTCTGGTTTTACTTCACGTTAAAGGGTTATTTTACAACCTACACTCTTTATTTTACGGGCTGTAATGTAACCCTACAGGACAGATGTTCAGCATCAGTCAGCGTCCACTAAAAGTTGGGTTGTTGCTGCTGACAGACTCAGATTATTATTCTAAGTGTCTGACAACATTATGAAAGGATCCCTACAGAAATAGACCTTTTGAGTTAAAGAGGAAGATCCTTTTAGTTTAACATGAAACAGCCCCGAAATCACCATCACCAAACCCACCAGACTCCATGTAAATAATCAGTACTTTTAGCATGTATAGAGCCAGCATATCTCCACCAGACTCCATGTAAATAATCAGGACTTTTGGTGTGTATAGAGCCAGCATATCTCCACCAGACTCCATGTAAATAATCAGGACTTTTAGCGTGTATAGAGCCAGCATATCTCCACCAGACTCCATGTAAATAATCAGGACTTTTAGCGTGTATAGAGCCAGCATATTTCCACCAGACTCCATGTAAATAATCAGGACTTTTAGCGTGTATAGAGCCAGCATATTTCCACCAGACTCCATGTAAATAATCTGACTTTGTAGCGTGTATAGAGCCAGCATATCTCCACCAGACTCCATGTAAATAATCAGGACTTTTAGCGTGTATAGAGCCAGCATATTTCCACCAGACTCCATGTAAATAATCAGGACTTTTAGCGTGTATAGAGCCAGCATATTTCCACCAGACTCCATGTAAATAATCAGGACTTTTAGTGTGTATAGAGCCAGCATATCTCCACATGTAAATGGGTGAATTAAGGGTTTATTTCAACCAAACCAGAGTGGTGATTGTTGGAACAGTGGAAAGATGAACCAAGACGGCTTTTAATAGTTTTATTTTGTTTCTGTGGACTTTGAATGAAGTGTTTTTTACGATGATAAAAGTACTGATTATTTACATGGAGTCTGGTGAAGTTTGGTGATGGTGATTTCGGGGCTGTTTCATGTTAAACTAAAAGGATCTTACTCTTTAACTAAAAGGTCTATCTCTGTAGGGATCCTTTCCATAATGTTGTCAGACAAACTGACGTTACATTGCAGCAGTATGTTGTTAAACCCTCTGTTTTCTTCTTCTCCTCAGACCAGAATGGCGGCACTGTGGATGAGAAGCAGCTGAAACAGCTGGAGGACTCTGTGGCCGGCGCTCAGAGGGACGTGGAGGGCCGCCTGAGGCCCCGGCTCCGGGACATGGAGGCGCAGGAGGCGGCCCATCTCCGCCGGCTGGCCACCATGGACCAGGACATCACCATGATCCTGGCAGACATCACTAACCTAGAGGACATCCTGCAGGCCATCCCCAATGGCTGCTTCAACAGCCCGCCCATCGAGGAGCCCTGAGGGCCGCCCAAGTTCCTGATCCAATAGAAGAAGAACCCGTATGATTGGGCATCCAGAACGGTTCCAAACGGGTTCACAAATTATGATTATACAGCTCAACAGCTCAAAAGTGACCGCCCACTTTTTTAAGGGCTCTGGTTCCAGAAGTGTTTTCCCCCATTCAATACCTCCATTATGTTTCACTAATGGGAGAATGCCTGTGTTCCCACAAATATAAGATTTTTTCGCTAAAAATTAGGCCCTATATTCCCACAGCCTTATATTCCCACAGCCTTATATTCCCACAACCCTATGTTCCCACATTTCTAAGAATGTTTTTTATTCACTGAAAGTTAGGCCCTATGTTCCCACATTTCCTTTTTCATGAATTTGTATGACTGTATCTCCCTTTCTCCCAATTTGGTAGCCAATTACACCCAACCTATTAACCAGTAGCAATGGACTACAGATGAAATGTAACCCTAACCCTAACATAGGGCCTAATTTTAAGAAAAACCTTAGAAATGTAGGAACATAGGGCTGTGGGACAATTGGGCTGTGGGACCATAGGGCTGTGGGACCGTAGGGCTGTGGGACCATTTGGCTGTGGGACCATTTGGCTGTGGGACCATTGGGCTGTGGGAACATAGGGCTGTGGGACCATTGGGCTGTGGGACCATTGGGCTGACCCCTCACAAATAGGTGTAATTTACATGGGTGATGGGGGGCTAACCACCCCCCTAATAATCAAAACTGGCCAGTGCACTAATTGTTGTAGAAAAACTCACCAGAATGCAGGAAATAGTGTTTGGTATGCTCAAAATGTTTGAACCCAAACCCTTGGTTTCATTAAATGCTGATATAAACAGTTTTACATTTAGTTTTTCAGTGCGTTTGCCTAAATACCTGCCAGTCAAACAAAAGATTGTTTTTTTGAGTTATTTTAAAAAAAAAACAGCGAGCTTTTCAGTGATTGGCCTGCCAGTAAATTAATATATTCTTATGAAAAAGATATCTAAATTAAGAGTTTAAAAACTACTTTTTATAGAACAAAAAGTTCTGCTGTCGATCCGTCTCATAAAATAAGAAAAACCTGCATTATTGCACATAACTGATAACTTTCATAAATAATGACCCAGACGGGTTGTTAGGTATAATAAACCATATCTAACGTTAGTTTTTGATGGATACTGTGTATATGAAACTATATTGTTTGTTTGTGATGTGTGTGTGTGAATGTAAACATGTTTTATTTATAACTGTACATACAGTCCATCAGTGTTTGTATTCACTCTATTAACTGCTTTTAAATAAAACCTGAACTTTCACACGTTTCATAACTTTGATCATTATTGGGCTTTTGATATTTTCTACATGAAGTCAAATTCTGCCTAAAAAAATAAAAAAATACTTTCGGGATTTTTAAGTTTATAATTGACGTTCCAGCTGCTGCAAATCACCAATATCACCCATTTAAGTATTGCTCTTCAAGGTACAGAATCAAGGATCACAAAGAAAATAAAAACAGGACATTACTGCCAGACAGAGAGGTTGTCAGGTACGAGGGACAGAACGCCGGCGCAGACCGGAGTCGGTGGTAAATAACATTTTATTTGGACAGTGAGAGTGAGCTGGCAGTGGAGGGTGCTGGGTCTGAAGATGGATTGGGGTCTGGGCTGTGTTCCTCAGTGCAGCTGCAGACTCAATGATCCAGTGCATTGCGTGGCTGATTAAGAGCAGATGATTCTGAAGGTGGGTTATTTCTGAGGACAGATATCTTCCAGTTAGTCACCTCAGTAAACAGAGCAGACAGGTAAGTACAGAGACAAGAAACTAGACTATTACCCCGTTTACACTGTGGCGGGACAAGAATGGACCAGAATCAAATTGCAGTGAAAACCCACTAAGGTGGGCGCTTTATTTTTCTTTGTACAGCAAAATAAAGAGTGCAGCAGTGTAGCTCCCTTGTGGCGTGGCTGGTGTGCAGGGTTGGGTTAGGGCTTGGGGAACCTGCTGGGTAGGCGAGGTGCAGTAGGGGGGCTCACCGGTGAAGTTGGGCAAGGAGGGGAGAAGAGACCTCGAGTTCCAGTGGAGATTGAAGAGACATCCGGCTCCCGTTGTCCTCGGCTTGATTTATGGGCTTTCTGGGTGCAGGAAACAGAGCAGTGGTTAGCTTGAGTGGCAAACACAGACTCCCTTGCCTTAGTTGGTGTGGCTCCTTTTGTCCTGGCCTAACGAGGGCAAACGAGAGGCAGCTGGAGGCGGTGATTAGTGGTTGCCAGCCGTGCCTTGTTGTAGGCTGGCTTCTTGGCCATGTGCTTGTTTTGCCAAACACAATGGGAGACCTTTGAAGGCGTGTACCTGGCATGGCAACGATTCAGGGGCCATTTGGCCACAATATGTACATGGTTATTTTGAAAAACGGAGACATTTCCCTTCGTTTGTGCCCTTCGTTTACACGCAAACAGAGAAATCTCCTGGAAATTTGGGGCACACCACCAGATAATACTGTTGCTTTCTCATACAGACTTTACAGGAGTACTGACCTAAGTGATTTAACGTTAGAGATGAAAACACCAGCGAGTAGTTTTGGTCTACTGAAGGAACAGTCTGGTTTAGTAGTCCTAGGTCAGTGGAGATCCGATTAGACCATCGTGGCGGCTGGTCATCAGTGGAGTCAGTGATAGTGCACGGCAACACAGCGGTCTCTCCCACTGAGCGGTAGATTATCTCATACAACCATAGTCTCAACTCTACAGTGTAACTGCTAACACACTGCTGTTGGTTCATCACCAGACATCTGTAGTCTGTAATGTCTGTTGTTGTGACGTTGGATACACGAAGAGCTGATGTGTTTGTCACCACTTGGTATCTTCCTCTAACATTGTCCATCACTGATGTCGTATTGTCCCCAAAAACTCTGCTCCATGTTTCTTGCTCATATCTAGAAACCACTGGTTCTCCAAGTCTCGCTGGGATACTGCTCAAAGATATTGGAATACAAACAGTAATAGTGATGTTGTTGTCATGCGTCACGTTGCCCTCAGTCCAACACTCCTCTTGGTATGGGCCAGAATCTGAATGGGTCAGGTTGAGGATGGTGTAAGAAGAAGTATTCACCGTGCTGACAAGTCGTTTCAAGTGTTGAGGTAGTGAGGGGTTGTTGGACCAGAGGTCAGAGGTGTTCCACAGGACAAGCTTCTCCTCACCAACAGATCTGGAGATCAGGCAGGAGTTGGTGTTGTTGGGGAGGTTGAAGGTGTAAGAGTCTCTTTCCTTATGGATGATGATCAGTTCTTCTGCATGGATGTTGTTGATGAAAGCAAACAACAGGAAGGAGAGCTCTGTGACTGCAGCCATTCTGCCTACGCTCTACACCAACCCTCATCAGCAGCTGCTCTTTATCTGTTATCAAACATGACTTCTTTATCTCATCATCATGAAGTGAGACTCAGTGGTGAGGTAAACGGGAGCAGAGGAGAGACTCAGAGCTGTAGCTGAGACAAAATACAACACCTTTTACTTCATTAACTTTATAATTAAACACAGATACAGATCATCTGCAAACTGCCAAATATGGGACAGAGCCTTTCCAGCTGCTGCTCCACGACGGGGGAAGCTGCTGCCTTCACATATCAGATGTGCTCCCTCCATTTCTGTTGTTATATCTCAGATAGAGACCCATTATAACTCTCCAACCTCTCTATCTGGTCTCATCATGTCATCATTCTGGGTTTGGGAACTGCTGCTTATTGTTGGTGTTGGGATCTTCTTTTTGGGTTTTGATATTTACATTTTAATGTTCTTTTATTCATCACTTTGGTCAGATTGTGTTTAAATGAGCTCTAGAAATCAGCTTTACTTACTGAAAGTTAACATAAGAAACATTTTACAGACCCAGAGATATGTTGCTTATAATAATTAATCAGAAATCACAATCAGAACAAGTTTTATTGTTTATTAATAATGTTTATTATACAGATGATAGATTATAGATATAGACCAAGATATAATAACAAGTTTATAACACTGACAACACTGCAAGATACAACTATTATAAATGCATTAAAGACAATTCATATTCCTTCATATATAATATACAACATCATATAATCTTTAGATTTAAAGTAAAACATCTGGAAAACACACACACACACACACACACACACAAACACACACCCCCCTTCTCCCTTATCTCTGATGTGTGTATAAAGACATGTCAGCCTCTGTGGTTTTAGACTTGTGTAAAGGATGTTGACTACTGGATAGAGAGCTGATGCTGCAAACTTTCCTCTGATGATGAGATAAAGAAGTCATGTTTGATAACAGATAAAGAGCAGCTGCTGATGAGGGTTGGTGTAGAGCGTAGGCAGAATGGCTGCAGTCACAGAGCTCTCCTTCCTGTTGTTTGCTTTCATCAACAACATCCATGCAGAAGAACTGATCATCATCCATAAGGAAAGAGACTCTTACACCTTCAACCTCCCCAACAACACCAACTCCTGCCTGATCTCCAGATCTGTTGGTGAGGAGAAGCTTGTCCTGTGGAACACCTCTGACCTCTGGTCCAACAACCCCTCACTACCTCAACACTTGAAACGACTTGTCAGCACGGTGAATACTTCTTCTTACACCATCCTCAACCTGACCCATTCAGATTCTGGCCCGTACCAAGAGGAGTGTTGGACTGAGGGCAACGTGACGCATGACAACAACATCACTATTACTGTTTGTATTCCAATATCTTTGAGCAGTATCCCAGCGAGACTTGGAGAACCAGTGGTTTCTAGATATGAGCAAGAAACATGGAGCAGAGTTTTTGGGGACAATACGACATCAGTGATGGACAATGTTAGAGGAAGATACCAAGTGGTGACAAACACATCAGCTCTTCTGTATCCAACGTCACAACAACAGACATTACAGACTACAGATGTCTGGTGATGAACCAACAGCAGTGTGTTAGCAGTTACACTGTAGAGTTGAGACTATGGTTGTATGAGATAATCTACCGCTCAGTGGGAGAGACCGCTGTGTTGCCGTGCACTATCACTGACTCCACTGATGACCAGCCGCCATGATGGTCTAATGGGATCTCCACTGACCTAGGACTACTAAACCAGACTGTTCCTTCAGTAGACCAAAACTACTCGCTGGTGTTTTCATCTCTAACGCTAAATCACTTAGGTCAGTACTCCTGTAAAGTCTGTATGAGAAAGCAACAGTATTATCTGGTGGTGTGCCCCTAAATTTGGCCCCTCTGCTGTAGAGATCTCTTCTCAGAGGGAGAAGTTACTCTCAGATGCACAGATAGAGGAGAGGATAAGGTGTGCGTTTGGTTTATCAAGTCACACCGACCAAGATGATGATCTTCAGTGCGAGTCAACAGAGAGAACTGTGTTAGTGTACATGGAGCCCTTTGGGATCTACTCCACCTTCTTCAAAGTGCGATGCTCAGTGCTCAGTGTCCTGCTGCTGAGTGCTCTGTGCTGCTGTAGTCGCTGTGAACCTGAGGACACGGAGAAGAGCACAGCTTTCAGCTCACGCACACACTTAATATGCATATATGATCATTTCATCATTGGCTTTAACACAGCCTGGTATACGCTGGCTTTAACACAGCCTGGTATACGCTGGCTTTAACACAGCCTGGTATACACTGGCTTTAACACAGCCTGGTATACACTGGCTTTAACACAGCCTGGTATACACTGGCTTTAACACAGCCTGGTATACGCTGGCTTTAACACAGCCTGGTATACACTGGTTTTAAAACAAGGGATGGGACACATTCATGCAGAGAGAACATTTAAACTAAAACACAAAAGACACAGAGAGAGATTACAGAAACAACAAACAATTGATGGGAAATAAGACATAAATACCCAATGATTATTAGTATAATAATATAAAATAAGTTTTAATGTTAGAAGTGAACCCTTTGACTCTAACAGGGTGCAAATGTTCCCTTATCGCCTGGATTAGTATGTTGTGTATATATCTGTTAGGGGACATTGGTTTAATAGTTTAACATGTTGGGAATTCACTTTTTAACATTACTGTCACCTAAGAGTTTTATTATAAATAATTGTATGTGTGTCTGTGTGTGTGTGTGTGTGTGTGTGTGTGTGTGTGTGCGTGTGTGCGTGTGTGTGTGTGTGTGTGTGTGTTCCAGATGTTTTATTTTAAATCTAAAGATGATGTGATGTATATTATATATGAAGGAATATGAATAGTCTTTAATGCATTTATAATAGTTGTATGTTGCAGTGTTGTCAGTGTTATAAACTTGTTATTATATTTTACAATTTATAATCTGTATAATAAACATTATTAATAAACAATAAAACTTGTTTTGATAATTAATTATTATAAGCAACATATCTCTCGGTCTGTAAAATGTTTCTTATTTTAACTTTCAGTAAGTAAAGTTTATTTCTAGAGCTCATTTAAACACACAATCTGACCAAAGTGATGAATAAAAGACCATTAAAATGTAAATATCAAAACCCAAAAAGAAGATCCCAACACCAACAACAAGCAGCAGTTCCCAAACCCAGAATGATGACATGATGAGACCAGATAGAGAGATTAGAGAGTTATAATGGGTCTCTATCTGAGATATAACAACAGAAATGGAGGGAGCACATCTGATATGTGAAGGCAGCAGCTTCCCCCGTCGTGGAGCAGCAGCTGGAAAGGCTCTGTCCCATATTTGGCAGTTTGCAGATGATCTGTATCTGTGTTTTATTATAAAGTTAATGAAATAAAAGGTGTTGTACTTTGTCTCAGATACAGCTCTGAGTCTCTCCGTCTGCTCCCGTTTACCTCACCACTGAGTCTCACTTCATGTCCCGCCCACAACACTATCTGGTTGGTAGATGTTAGACGTGATGTCCTAAATCTTGCTCTGTTGTTCCCTACATAGTTCACTCTTTAAGAAACACTGTAGAGGGAATGGAGAGTGAGTGAATGAGGAAACAGCTCCTGTCTGGTTTCCTGTTGAGTCAGATTAGTCCCTGATGTGTCTCACCTGTTCATCATGTCTCACCTGTCTCTCGTTACGCCTCGTTACCTCCAGGATTTAGTCTGTGTGCTTACATTAACCCTTGTGTTGTCTTCCATTCAACCATGCACTTGCCGGTTGAAAACTGAAAATCAACACTTTTTCTGACGTTTTCTGTTTTTTTTTTCGCATCTTCTCACTACCATGTATAAACACCACTAACACCAACTTACTACATCCAGTTTTACACTTATTTTTGGAAGTCATGGTCAATAATCCTTATTTATAGGATATTATACCTAATTCTCGAGTTGCAAAAGCAGAAATGAATTATTTAGACTAATATTAAAGGAAGCATAATCACATAAGAGTATATGTCAACATTCTTTCGGGATTATTCTGGACGACGAGGAGTTCATATTATTGTGTCGATGAAATATTTTATTTAAGCAGCATAGGAGGGTGTTAAGAGCTTAATGTAACCAAATGTTTAAGTCATTTTAAAATCAGTAGTGAGGGCCAAATATAAAAAGTTGTTTAACTATAAATAACATTAAATTAACACACACACACACACGTTAAAAATGACACGTCATGGTTAAGAGTGCATCACAGTTTACAATCAAAAGAAGTCAGAGCAACAAAAGGCAGATTAATACAGAAAACAAGATTCTTTTTTTTTTTTAGCTACATGGCTCAACAAAAAGTTACCGACACACACCCACGCACGCACGCACACACGCACGCACGCACACAAATAAATGTACAAATCATTGCAAACTAATTCCACATTAATGAGGCGTTGATCTTCGGTACATACAGATCTGTACATTCACAGAGTGAAGAGAAAATGGACAGAAGTGGGTGATGACAGTCCCCACTATATATATATATATATATATATATATATATATACATATATATACATATATATATATTTACTTTTGGTGTTTCTTTTTTTTGCAAACACGTTCACAACAGATCATTTTCTACCAAGGAATGAACATTCATGCCAGAACCAAACTGTCTAAGCATGCAGTCTACAAAGAGCTAACAGGAGCACATGAACAAGAAAAGAAAACAACAACAACACTGCTGCTGAGGATTTGTTTTACAAAAGTTCGTCATCATCATCATCATCATCATCATCATCATCATCATGTCAAACTATTTTCAATACCTAAAATTTCAGGATGTCCTGATATAAGACAATATTGGAGTCCACTCTGTGTTCAAATCCTCCCCCCGTGTTTAAAAGTGTGTCTCAACCCGTTCTCTCTCCCAACTCGTAAAATACTGACGCTTGGTCAGAGTCTCTCAGAGCCAGATACCAACGCAAAAATCACCCTTTAGCGTCTGTACGGGACGCACCGGACAGAGCAGCAGCTCGACTTGTAAGATGACGTAGTATTAAAAGAGACAACAGTAGAGAGTAGTATGTTGAGAGACAACAGTAGAGAGTAGTATGTAGAGAGACAACAGTAGAGAGTAGTATGAAAGACAGAAAATCAGCCTAAGGAGGCAAATGCACGAGCCATAAAATGACGTCACCAACGGCTGTCATTTCCAGCGTGAAGGCACCGCAAGTTGTCGCAGCGCGTGGTCGTGCACCTCTGAATTTCTAACTTGGCGAGCGCTGCTCTTTCAGTTCATCACGGTCGGCTGGGAAGAGCAGGTTCGCCTCTACAAACATCTGTATGATTCTTCACGTACAGACCACAGAGTCAAACAGCCTTAAATCATTGGTCAGAGAGAGACACCACACCACTGGGAAAAGAAGACAGTGTTACAGGCAGACAGTCATTTAGATTTGGAGCTAAATGACTGTCCCGTTAATGATAAGAGTAGATAAATGTAATTTTTAGCGGCACGCTGGTGTTTTATCATGGATGTGTTTACTACTGTTGCTAGGCGCCCTGCTTGCCTTTACTTCTGCTCTCTTCTTCTCTACTACTTCTTGCCCATTCACAGATTATTTTGTTCGTACGCCCCCTGGTGTTTCAGAGAATACTGCAACAAACAATGCGTTGAGCATGAACCTCTCCGTGCATGCTCGTAGCGCGCACCTTCTACGAAGGCCCGCGCACGGCATCGCGTTCAAGTATTGCCAAGCCTTAACCCTAACCCACCCACGATCTTTTCCTAAACCTGTCACTTAAACATAACTCCACCCACTAACTCCACCAAAAATGTCCCGTTCTTGTGCAGCATGCCACTTAAACATACATTTTTTAAATGACTCCAAGACTCCTGACCAAGTGTGAATTAGTTGAAAGCCCCGCTGCACCTGACTGAGTAAAGGAGACTTTTTGTGTCAGAAACAAACACCAAAGGCACCTGACCAAACGTCCCTTTTTTGACGCGCTGGGAGTGAGAATGTGTTGGTTTGGAGTTAGTTTACCGGTTAGGTTATGTAAACCACAAACAGAGCCTGAAGCATCGGTACTGTTGCTATGTTTACCTGCAGGTTATTATACCTTTAGCTCGGAGGTTAAACTGTTGCCCTGAACTACGATCGGTGTGTCACTATGTACAGTTTTAGATACAGCTACAGCAGGACAGGCAATGACGAACGGTAGCTGGGAGTACTTGTTGTCAAACTCGAGATCCTCAAGTTAAACTTCCTTCAAAACATCTGACAAAATGAAAACGGGCCTCATGCAAGAACGTTTTCATTTGATTGTGAGCAAGTTTATGTTTCAACACTTTTAGATGCACTTTTACTCTCTGGGTTTCAACTTGTTTCTATTCAAATTTGGTTATCTTTCCACCACATGTACTGTATGTATGTCTATTTATGTGTTTTATGCTTGTATACATATGCTTTTGTCTTTGTAAAGCAAGTGCAAAACATGTTTGCTTTTTAAGTGCTTTATAAATGAAATAAATTGAATTTGAAAACCTGAAACTCTACGTTAGCTGTTAATACCTTTTCTGAAAAAGGTATAAAACAACTTTAATATCAGTGCTTCAGACTATGAGGTCACCCCACGAACATACTGGATTTACAAAGAGAAGATTTACGACAAAGGTTTTATCGGCAAAATATTCGACATTTTGTCGGGACATAACATTGGACGCCATGAGAAATGGCTTCAGGTATATTAACGATGAATCTTCCAGGCACGCTAAAGTTAGTCTTGGTGTTCCACAAGGCTCTGTGCTTGGCCCAATTGTTTTCACCTTATATATATGCTTTCTTTAGGCAGTATAATCAGTAAACACTATAAACGTTCACTGTTATGTTATGCAGATGATACCCATTTATATCTATCAATTAAGCCAGAAAAAACTAAACAGTTTAACTTCAAGCATTAGTCTGTAAAGTACAGAGTGGGGTCTAGACCGACTCTATCTGTGAAGTGTCCTGAGATAACTTCTCTATGATTTGACACTTTAAATTAAACTAAATTGCAAACTTTCTGGCGCACAAAACATCTTCGGAGCAACTTTAACCACGTTAAACAACTAAGTTGGACAACTATGACCTGGACACGTTGTTTTGGGAGAGAAAGGACCACTTATTTATTTCAAACATAAAAGAGAACACTATAAAGTATTGGGGGGAAAAAAGACTTTTTCTTACGAATCTGTTTGTACGAGCGGATCTTGCATGAGGCCCAATAACCCTGCAGATAAAAGTCAAGGGCGACTTAATTAAAGGTGGTCTGAAGCCTTTTTGTCTCTCATCCGAGAAAATTCTTCAGTTCCGACTGAATGAACAAAGCGGTTTTGATCATCTTGACAACGACCACAGAGAGGTTAAATAGCTGGGTTTCCCAACCGTTCGCTGAAGAAGTCTCTGGAATGAGAGACGAAAAACCCTCAGAGCACCTTTAAAAAAGTCTGGTTGCCCTTGATTTGAACCCTTCCCAGGATAACTATGACATGGACAAGTTGTTTTGGGAGAGAAAAGACCACTTGTTTATTTCATACATATAAAAGAGAAGACTATAAATTGGGGGCAATTTGGGAATTTCAAACTTTTACTTACGAATCTGTCAGTACGATTGGTTCTTGCGTGAGGCCCAATAACCCTGTCGCCTTTTAGCTAAATGCTACCCTGATACAGAAGTTTTTTTTCCCATCAGACCCTGGTACACTGAGCATGCCTGGTTGTGTGTCATGCAACCCCAAACTTTTAAGAAAGACATAACAAACAGAGAAAACACTGCTGTTACCACTGCAGTGAAAATACATTGATGACACCCCTGCAGCCCTTAAAGATGACCTCCATACTTGCTCACCAACTCCCCAATCTCATCCCAAAATTGCTGCCACCCACCCTGGCCCCCTCCCTGATGGTAACGTCATGACACAGACAGAAGTAGGGACACTAATGCTCCGGTTTGGAAAAGCTCAAAGAAGAGTATATGTTTGACACAGAAGACAAAGAAGGACGTTTTGGGGTTTCTTTGCAGGCAGGTTGTTGTGTCTATCCAGAGGCGTTGATGTAGAGCTGACTTTGTAGGATGTAGTCAATGACGGGCTGACTCAGGTAGTCCACAACATGGCCGTCACCGTGCTGCAGGGCCAGTCTGATGGATGGGGTGAGGAAGGGACATACATTCACTCAGTTTTTACATTTTACATTTAACCTGCTAAACTCTTCATCACTGTCCTATATCAAACATGTATCTCCAAACATCAACATTACATGAGCCAAAAAAAACGTGTTTTCAGCTTCATGGCATCTTTCAGCTAACCCGTTGGGCCCATAAACGTATTCTCAAACAACGGTTTGTATTATATCTTACAAAATATGACGGTCCTATTTAACGTTGTAAAACTGCATTAAAGTTTAGAGGGATCTTTGTCCCTTTCAGTTGTCATTCGGGTTGAACCATTTTACAGCATTTGGTTATTTATGTACAAAACTCAAGAACATATATTTGTAAAGAGGACTTTCTACAAGCTAAAAGCCAGTGCCTGAATTGGTCCAAAAAAGGTGTCGGTACCCTAATTCAGCAGTTGCATGACATGATCATTGCATGTATATATATATATATATATAAATATATAAATATATATATATATATATATATATATATATATATATATATATATATATATATATGCTTCCTTTAGGCAGTATAATCAGTAAACACTATAAACTGTCACTGTTATGTTATGCAGATGATACCCGTTTATATCTATCTATCAAGCCAGAAAAAACTAAACTTAACTAAACTAAAACTAAACTTCAATCATCAGTCTGTAAATTACAGAGTGGGGTCTAGACCGACTCTATCTGTGAAGTGTCCTGAGAAAACTTCTCTATGATTTGACAATTTAAATCAAACTGAATTGAAAACTTTCCGGGGCACGAAACATCTTTGGAGCACCTTTAACCAAGTCAAGTTGGTTAAAGGTGTTTATCATTCCACAAACTGTACACAAGGAAATTGGTAGTTGAAATGTGTACTTGCAAATCCCTCATTTTGCACACACAGCAAACATGCATTTTAAGGGTGTGAAGCTGGGGGGCCATGATAGGGCTGACACCTTCTCCAGCTGTCAGTCCAACTCCATACTTGCTACATATGGTGACTTGAACCAGCGACTCTATGGTTCCTAAGCTAAGTCCCCATAGACTGAGCTACATCCGCCCCAGTATGGCTTAAGGATCATTCCATCGGGGCTACATGGGGGTGCTTTCTGATTTTCAAATGCGTGCATGTTAGAAATAGGACCGACGCCTATTTTTCACACGACACGCAAGCGTGTTGGAAGCGTTTCCAGGCAAAATAGAATACGAAAAGATGTTTATATGTCATTTTGACACGAATACATTTCATAAATTACATTTTGATGTTTGAAAGTCTCCAGGTTTTGACATAAATGCAGATATAAATGTAATTAAAAAAAAATAATAATTAAAGATTTTCAAATATTGCACCTGCTGTCAATACAGAACGAAATATTCTGTAGCCTATTTTGCCGTAAATACTGCCGACGTCGCTATTATTTCATTTTATCAATGGGAAACATACGTGTACAGACAAGGCTAGCAGCAGCAGCGCCGCGTCAGACACGTTTCTGGTGTGCAAAGACACAGAAAACGCCACGCAGCTGACACGCCACGCTTACGCCACGCAGCCAGTGTGCAAGAGGCCTTATCCCCACCTGCTCTTGGTTGAGCTGACGATGGACATCGGGTGGCTCATCCCGTCTTTCACCACGGTGATGTTGTCCTGAAAACAAAACAGATATGAGATGAGGCAAAGAAGATGGACGTTTCTCTTCCTTACAGGGTAAACCAGCCAGAGTTTAACTGTGATACTAACCTTGAACTTGCGGAGAATGGAGGAGTGATTCATGATCTTCTCTGTGTCGGCTCCATCACGAGGAACAACCACGATCCCAAAATCCCCCACGATCACCTCCATCTGATATCCACAGAAACACAACCGTCAGTCACTCTGCAGGCAGCGCTATGCAGCAGTCTGAAGGAATAACACCGGCATTCATAACAAAAAGCTGGACTGAATCAATTTTGCCACTGACAGGCTCAGATTATTATTCTAAGTGTCTGACAACATTATGGGATGGATCCCTACAGAGATAGACCTTTTAGTTAAAGAGTAAGATCCTTTTAGTTTAACAAGAAACAGCCCTGAAATCACCATCACCAAACCCACCAGACTCCATGTAAATAATCAGGACTTTTAGCGTGTATAGAGCCAGCATATCTCCACCAGACTCCATGTAAATAATCAGGACTTTTAGCGTGTATAGAGCCAGCATATCTCCACCAGACTCCATGTAAATAATCAGGACTTTTAGCGTGTATAGAGCCAGCATATCTCCACATGTAAATAGGTGAATTAAGGGTTTATTTCAACCAAACCAGAGTGGTGATTGTTGGAACAGTGGAAAGATGAACCAAGATGGCTTTTGATAGTTTTATTTAGTTTCTGTCCACTTTGAATGAAGTGTGTTTTACGATGATAAAAGTCCTGATTATTTACATGGAGTCTGGTGGGTTTGGTGATGGTGAGTTCGGGGCTGTTTCATGTTAAACAAAAAGGATCTTACTCTTTAAGAAAAATGTCTATCTCTGTAGGGATCCTTTCTATAATGTTGTCAGACACTCAATTACATCATTCAAACCCTTGGATTCCTTCACTGTCTCTTGCTAACAGCTAGCATTCATATTAGCATGATGTTTCGCTCGTTAGCAGTGTGAGAGAAGAATAACGCTGCATGCTAACACTTTCTTTTTGCAGGTGTTTTCCTTTGTCATGGCCATCGAAATGACCTGTCGGGTTATTAGAATGGCATTCAAAGGAAATAGAGAAGGGGCGGGGCTACATGTTGGGTAGGGGGCGGGGCTACAGTGTGCTTACATCACTGTCCTTCCACAGGCCAGGGATGCAGAAGGACTCCAGGAGATCACTGCCACACAGGAGCAAGATGCGTAACTCTACAGACGACAAACAGGCAGGAGGAAAGAGACACGTTCTCAGTAAACTACAAGTTTACCGGATACAAACAAACCAGAAGGAGGCCAGACACAGCAGGAAGGAAAACCAGAGGACACGACACAAGAGTCTGTTCAGGTTCACAGAGACGACTCACCGATCTCCTCGTATCTCATGGCGGTGCCCAGGTTCGCGTTTTCATCTGACAACAATGAAACAGAATACAAATGGGATTCAATAATACATCTTCAGTGTTGACAGGAAAGGGACAGGGTGAGAATAATTACATACTTTTCAATTAAACAACTTTAAAAAGGTATTATATCTGAATAAGTCTTGCATTGCCAGCCCAGGTCTGACTAGTCCACCCAGCATTCCTGGATGGGAGTAAAACCTGCTCTGGTTTATTGGCATTTCTTTAAACCAATCACAATCGTCTTGGGCGGAGCTAAGCGCCGGATGGAGCCAAGGTCCATCCATCCATCCATCTTCATCCGCTTATGCGGGGTCGGGTCGCGGGGGTAGCAGCTCCAGCAGGGGACCCCAAACTTCCCTTTCCCGGGCCACATTAACCAGCTCCGACTGGGGGATCCCGAGGCGTTCCCAGGCCAGGTTAGAGATATAATCCCTCCACCTAGTCCTGGGTCTCCCCCGAGGCCTCCTCCCAGCTGGACGTGCCTGGAACACCTCCCTAGGGAGGCGCCCAGGGGGCATCCTTACCAGATGCCCGAACCACCTCAACTGGCTCCTTTCGACGTGAAGGAGCAGCGGCTCTACTCCGAGCTCCTCACGGATAACTGAGCTTCTCACCCTATCTCTAAGGGAGACGCCAGCCCCCCTCCTGAGGAAACCCATTTCGGCCGCTTGTACCCTGGATCTTGTTCTTTCGGTCATGACCCAGCCTTCATGACCACAGGTGAGGGTAGGAACAAAAACTGACCGGTAGATTGAGAGCTTTGCCTTCTGGCTCAGCTCTCTTTTCGTCACAACGGTGCGATAAATTGAATGTAATACCGCCAAGGTGCCTCTGCTAAATGTAGCTCAGCGTAAATTCTTTCAGGAAGACCTAACCTTTTATCAATGCTCTCTTCTTAAATCAATCAGCTGTTGGAGGCGCTCACCTTCCCGTTAAACCAATCAGAATCAGCCACGAATTCCAAGGGCCAATCACAGCCTCACAACCCTGCTTTAAATCTGTTCTCTCCCTGTGCTATCAGCTGTCGTTTCAGGCAAAGCGTACAACCCTCCACCTCCAGTCATCGTCTTTCTCCAGCTGACCGCTCTGGAGCCTCTTTCGTTCTGGTCTTCGGGCTCCTTCTCCGCAACCACCAGTGTCTGGATTCCATCATATGATGGTTCTCTACCCCTATAAGAAAACTATTAGTATAAACGATGGAGTCTAATCTCCTAAGACTCTGTGCTTATGTAAAATAAACCTTTGCATATCTGCAAACAAGTCTCTCCTGATTGGAATAGCCTCAGGAAGGTTGTTTTGGTGGAACATGTGTACTTTCAACAGAAAGCTCAGATTGGACAGATAGTCTAGCTAGCTGTCTGGATTTACCCTGCAGAGATCTGAGGAGCAGTTAACCATAGTCCTCACAAATCCACCGGAGGTTAGACCGCCAACACAGAGACAGAGGAAGAAGACGGAGATCCAGCCGAAAAGAAGGACATCCGGCAAGAACTTCCGGATCTGATACTTCTTATTACCTTCTTATTACAATACTTCTTCCACCACTGGAACTTGTTTC
>NC_135866.1:31208193-31209246 GCF_031162955.1 Sander vitreus
TTACCAAATAATCAAATACAACAGAGGCTGCTATATATATATATATATATATATATATATATATATATATATATATATATATATATATATATGTATATATATATATATATATATGCCAAGAACAATGTCACTGCTCGATGTGAGTCCAGTGCAGATGTGAGTTGCGCATGCTCAGATTTAAACGGTTTGATTGCTAACGTTAGCTCCGTTCAAGTGACAAACCCAAATAATCAAAACTGGGCTTTTTTTCCGAAATTTTTGCAGCTTTTAGCAGCAGTTTTGCTTGCTTTTTGTTGCTTATTTTGGAGTTTTTCACACAAATATTTTCTGATTTTTTTGGTGTCATTTTTGTCGCCTTTTATGATTATTTTTTCTTTGAAGTTTTTGTTGCCATTAACAAGCTTTTTTTGGTCCATTTTTTTAAAGGTTTTTGTGGCATTTGTTGAGGGTTTTTTTCTTGACATTTTTGCCGCTTTTCTTTAATATTTCTGTTGCTTGTTTAGGAGTTTTTGTTGAGGTTTTTTGGACTATTTATTTTGATGTTTTTGTCCCCTTTTAGAAGGTCTTACCCTTTGATAATAAAGCCAATGAGTGACAATAGTTAAAAGCAACTAGTGCTGGAAAAAATGTCCACGGAGCTCATGTTGAGTATTGTTATCTGTGCGATAGTTGGCTTTTAAAACTCCGGCAGCAGAAGATCTAAGAGGCTGTTGGGGACTATAAAAGGACTATTAACCATACTCAGATTTACTCTGATTACTCAGTACTCTGACATTTTGTCGAGGACTTACAGGTTTCCCGTAGGAGTCGTGCACCGGGGAGATGATTCCTCCGATCACGATGAAGCGACCCGTTTTGTGCAGATATTCTCGGGCTTTTTCTGCAGAACACAAACAGACTGTTGAGCACATGTCAAAACAACAACAACAATGACACATTTAAAAGACTTTAAATACAACTAGGACATGCATGGGGGGGGGGGAGGTTAGGAAAGAGAAACATAGCATTAACATTGCATCAGAAATAACATAACATGGAGGTAACACAGAGTTT